>NW_027466512.1:970000-1040000 GCF_050575085.1 Anarhichas minor
TCTTTAAACACGGAGATAACGGAACATTTTACATCTTTAAACACGGAGATAACGGAACATTTTACATCTTTAACACGGAGATAACAGAACATTTTACATCTTTAACACGGAGCTAACAGAACATTTTACATCTTCAAACACGGAGATAACGGAACATTTTACATCTTTAAACACGGAGATAACGGAACATTTTACATCTTTAAACACGGAGCTAACAGAACATTTTACATCTTTAAACACGGAGATAACGGAACATTTTACATCTTTAACACGGAGATAACAGAACATTTTACATCTTCAAACACGGAGATAACGGAACATTTTACATCTTTAAACACGGAGATAACAGAACATTTTACATCTTTAAACACGGAGATAACAGAACATTTTACATCTTTAAACACGGAGATACAGAACATTTTACATCTTTAAACACGGAGATAACAGAACATTTTACATCTTTAAACACGGAGATAACAGAACATTTTACATCTTTAAACACGGAGATAACGGAACATTTTACATCTTTAAACACGGAGATAACGGAACATTTTACATCTTTAAACACGGAGCTAACGGAACATTTTACATCTTTAAACACGGAGATAACGGAACATTTTACATCTTTAAACACGGAGATAACGGAACATTTTACATCTTTAACACGGAGCTAACAGAACATTTTACATCTTTAAACACGGAGATAACGGAACATTTTACATCTTCAAACACGGAGATAACGGAACATTTTACATCTTTAAACACGGAGATAACGGAACATTTTACATCTTTAAACACGGAGATAACGGAACATTTTACATCTTTAACACGGAGATAACGGAACATTTTACATCTTTAACACGGAGCTAACAGAACATTTTACATCTTCAAACACGGAGATAACGGAACATTTTACATCTTTAAACACGGAGATAACGGAACATTTTACATCTTTAAACACGGAGATAACGGAACATTTTACATCTTTAACACGGAGATAACAGAACATTTTACATCTTTAAACACAGAGATAACGGAACATTTTACATCTTTAAACACGGAGCTAACGGAACATTTTACATCTTTAAACACGGAGATAACGGAACATTTTACATCTTTAACACGGAGATAACAGAACATTTTACATCTTCAAACACGGAGATAACGGAACATTTTACATCTTTAAACACGAAGATAACGGAACATTTTACATCTTTAAACACGGAGATAACGGAACATTTTATATCTTTAAACACGGAGATAACGGAACATTTTACATCTTTAAACACGGAGATAACGGAACATTTTACATCTTTAAACACGGAGATAACAGAACATTTTACATCTTTAACACGGAGCTAACAGAACATTTTACATCTTCAAACACGGAGATAACGGAACATTTTACATCTTTAAACACGGAGCTAACGGAATATTTTACATCTTTAAACACGGAGATAACAGAACATTTTACATCTTTAAACACGGAGATAACAGAACATTTTACATCTTTAAACACGGAGATAACGGAACATTTTACATCTTTAAACACGAAGATAACGGAACATTTTACATCTTTAAACACGGAGATAACGGAACATTTTATATCTTTAAACACGGAGATAACGGAACATTTTACATCTTCAAACACGGAGATAACGGAACATTTTACATCTTTAAACACGGAGATAACGGAACATTTTATATCTTTAAACACGGAGATAACGGAACATTTTACATCTTTAAACACGGAGATAACGGAACATTTTACATCTTTAAACACGGAGATAACAGAACATTTTACATCTTTAACACGGAGCTAACAGAACATTTTACATCTTCAAACACGGAGATAACGGAACATTTTACATCTTTAAACACGGAGCTAACGGAATATTTTACATCTTTAAACACGGAGATAACAGAACATTTTACATCTTTAAACACGGAGATAACAGAACATTTTACATCTTTAAACACGGAGCTAACAGAACATTTTACATCTTTAAACACGGAGATAACAGAACATTTTACATCTTTAAACGGAGAAAACAGAACATTTTACATCTTTAAACACGGAGCTAACGGAACACTTTACATCTTTAAACACATAGATAACGGAACATTTTACATCTTTAAACACGGAGATAACGGAACATTTTACATCTTTAAACACGGAGATAACGGAACATTTTACATCTTTAAACACGGAGATAACGGAACATTTTACATCTTTAACACGGAGATAACAGAACATTTTACATCTTTAAACACGGAGATAACGGAACATTTTACATCTTTAAACACGGAGCTAACGGAACATTTTACATCTTTAAACACGGAGATAACGGAACATTTTACATCTTTAACACGGAGATAACAGAACATTTTACATCTTCAAACACGGAGATAACGGAACATTTTACATCTTTAAACACGAAGATAACGGAACATTTTACATCTTTAACACGGAGCTAACAGAACATTTTACATTTTCAAACACGGAGATAACGGAACATTTTACATCTTTAAACACGGAGATAACGGAACATTTTACATCTTTAAACACGGAGCTAACAGAACATTTTACATCTTTAAACACGGAGATAACGGAACATTTTACATCTTTAACACGGAGATAACAGAACATTTTACATCTTCAAACACGGAGATAACGGAACATTTTACATCTTTAAACACGGAGATAACGGAACATTTTACATCTTTAAACATGGAGATAACGGAACATTTTATATCTTTAAACACGGAGATAACGGAACATTTTACATCTTTAAACACGGAGATAACAGAACATTTTACATCTTTAAACACGGAGATAACAGAACATTTTACATCTTTAAACACGGAGATACAGAACATTTTACATCTTTAAACACGGAGATAACAGAACATTTTACATCTTTAAACACGGAGATAACAGAACATTTTACATCTTTAAACACGGAGATAACGGAACATTTTACATCTTTAAACACGGAGATAACGGAACATTTTACATCTTTAAACACGGAGCTAACGGAACATTTTACATCTTTAAACACGGAGATAACGGAACATTTTACATCTTTAAACACGGAGATAACGGAACATTTTACATCTTTAACACGGAGCTAACAGAACATTTTACATCTTTAAACACGGAGATAACGGAACATTTTACATCTTCAAACACGGAGATAACGGAACATTTTACATCTTTAAACACGGAGATAACGGAACATTTTACATCTTTAAACACGGAGATAACGGAACATTTTACATCTTTAACACGGAGATAACAGAACATTTTACATCTTTAACACGGAGCTAACAGAACATTTTACATCTTCAAACACGGAGATAACGGAACATTTTACATCTTTAAACACGAAGATAACGGAACATTTTACATCTTTAAACACGGAGATAACGGAACATTTTATATCTTTAAACACGGAGATAACGGAACATTTTACATCTTTAAACACGGAGATAACGGAACATTTTACATCTTTAAACACGGAGATAACGGAACATTTTATATCTTTAAACACGGAGATAATGGAACATTTTACATCTTTAAACACGGAGATAACAGAACATTTTACATCTTTAACACGGAGCTAACAGAACATTTTACATCTTCAAACACGGAGATAACGGAACATTTTACATCTTCAAACACGGAGATAACGGAACATTTTACATCTTTAAACACGGAGATAACGGAACATTTTACATCTTTAAACACGGAGATAACAGAACATTTTACATCTTTAAACACGGAGATAACGGAACATTTTACATCTTCAAACACGGAGATAACGGAACATTTTACATCTTCAAACACGGAGATAACGGAACATTTTACATCTTCAAACACGGAGATAACGGAACATTTTACATCTTCAAATACGGAGATAACGGAACATTTTACATCTTTAAACACGGAGATAACGGAACATTTTACATCTTTAAACACGGAGATAACAGAACATTTTACATCTTTAAACACGGAGATAACAGAACATTTTACATCTTTAAACACGGAGATAACAGAACATTTTACATCTTTAAACGGAGAAAACAGAACATTTTACATCTTTAAACACGGAGCTAACGGAACACTTTACATCTTTAAACACATAGATAACGGAACATTTTACATCTTTAAACACGGAGATAACGGAACATTTTACATCTTTAAACACTGAGATAACGGAACATTTTACATCTTTAAACACGGAGATAACGGAACATTTTACATCTTTAAACACGGAGATAACGGAACATTTTACATCTTTAACACGGAGATAACAGAACATTTTACATCTTTAAACACGGAGATAACGGAACATTTTACATCTTTAAACACGGAGATAACGGAACATTTTACATCTTTAAACACGGAGATAACGGAACATTTTACATCTTTAAACACGGAGATAACGGAACATTTTACATCTTTAACACGGAGATAACAGAACATTTTACATCTTCAAACACGGAGATAACGGAACATTTTACATCTTCAAACACGGAGATAACGGAACATTTTACATCTTCAAACACGGAGATAACGGAACATTTTACATCTTCAAATACGGAGATAACGGAACATTTTACATCTTTAAACACGGAGATAACGGAACATTTTACATCTTTAAACACGGAGATAACAGAACATTTTACATCTTTAAACACGGAGATAACAGAACATTTTACATCTTTAAACACGGAGATAACAGAACATTTTACATCTTTAAACGGAGAAAACAGAACATTTTACATCTTTAAACACGGAGCTAACGGAACACTTTACATCTTTAAACACATAGATAACGGAACATTTTACATCTTTAAACACGGAGATAACGGAACATTTTACATCTTTAAACACTGAGATAACGGAACATTTTACATCTTTAAACACGGAGATAACGGAACATTTTACATCTTTAAACACGGAGATAACGGAACATTTTACATCTTTAACACGGAGATAACAGAACATTTTACATCTTTAAACACGGAGATAACGGAACATTTTACATCTTTAAACACGGAGATAACGGAACATTTTACATCTTTAAACACGGAGATAACGGAACATTTTACATCTTTAAACACGGAGATAACGGAACATTTTACATCTTTAACACGGAGATAACAGAACATTTTACATCTTTAAACACGGAGATAACGGAACATTTTACATCTTTAAACACGGAGCTAACGGAACATTTTACATCTTTAAACACGGAGATAACGGAACATTTTACATCTTTAACACGGAGATAACAGAACATTTTACATCTTCAAACACGGAGATAACGGAACATTTTACATCTTTAAACACGAAGATAACGGAACATTTTACATCTTTAAACACGGAGATAACGGAACATTTTATATCTTTAAACACGGAGATAACGGAACATTTTACATCTTCAAACACGGAGATAACGGAACATTTTATATCTTCAAATACGGAGATAACGGAACATTTTACATCTTCAAATACGGAGATAACGGAACATTTTACATCTTTAAACACGGAGATAACAGAACATTTTACATCTTTAAACACGGAGATAACAGAACATTTTACATCTTTAACACGGAGCTAACAGAACATTTTACATCTTCAAACACGGAGATAACGGAACATTTTACATCTTTAAACACGGAGATAACGGAACATTTTACATCTTTAAACACGGAGATAACAGAACATTTTACATCTTTAACACGGAGCTAACAGAACATTTTACATCTTCAAACACGGAGATAACGGAACATTTTACATCTTCAAACACGGAGATAACGGAACATTTTACATCTTTAAACACGGAGATAACGGAACATTTTACATCTTTAAACACGGAGATAACGGAACATTTTACATCTTTAAACACGGAGATAACGGAACATTTTACATCTTCAAACACGGAGATAACGGAACATTTTACATCTTCAAACACGGAGATAACGGAACATTTTACATCTTCAAACACGGAGATAACGGAACATTTTACATCTTCAAATACGGAGATAACGGAACATTTTACATCTTTAAACACGGAGATAACGGAACATTTTACATCTTTAAACACGGAGATAACAGAACATTTTACATCTTTAACACGGAGCTAACAGAACATTTTACATCTTCAAACACGGAGATAACGGAACATTTTACATCTTCAAACACGGAGATAACGGAACATTTTACATCTTTAAACACGGAGATAACGGAACATTTTACATCTTTAAACACGGAGATAACAGAACATTTTACATCTTTAAACACGGAGATAACGGAACATTTTACATCTTCAAACACGGAGATAACGGAACATTTTACATCTTCAAACACGGAGATAACGGAACATTTTACATCTTCAAACACGGAGATAACGGAACATTTTACATCTTCAAATACGGAGATAACGGAACATTTTACATCTTTAAACACGGAGATAACGGAACATTTTACATCTTTAAACACGGAGATAACGGAACATTTTACATCTTTAAACACGGAGATAACAGAACATTTTACATCTTTAAACACGGAGATAACAGAACATTTTACATCTTTAAACGGAGAAAACAGAACATTTTACATCTTTAAACACGGAGCTAACGGAACACTTTACATCTTTAAACACATAGATAACGGAACATTTTACATCTTTAAACACGGAGATAACGGAACATTTTACATCTTTAAACACTGAGATAACGGAACATTTTACATCTTTAAACACGGAGATAACGGAACATTTTACATCTTTAAACACGGAGATAACGGAACATTTTACATCTTTAACACGGAGATAACAGAACATTTTACATCTTTAAACACGGAGATAACGGAACATTTTACATCTTTAAACACGGAGATAACGGAACATTTTACATCTTTAAACACGGAGATAACGGAACATTTTACATCTTTAAACACGGAGATAACGGAACATTTTACATCTTTAACACGGAGATAACAGAACATTTTACATCTTCAAACACGGAGATAACGGAACATTTTACATCTTCAAACACGGAGATAACGGAACATTTTACATCTTCAAACACGGAGATAACGGAACATTTTACATCTTCAAATACGGAGATAACGGAACATTTTACATCTTTAAACACGGAGATAACGGAACATTTTACATCTTTAAACACGGAGATAACAGAACATTTTACATCTTTAAACACGGAGATAACAGAACATTTTACATCTTTAAACACGGAGATAACAGAACATTTTACATCTTTAAACGGAGAAAACAGAACATTTTACATCTTTAAACACGGAGCTAACGGAACACTTTACATCTTTAAACACATAGATAACGGAACATTTTACATCTTTAAACACGGAGATAACGGAACATTTTACATCTTTAAACACTGAGATAACGGAACATTTTACATCTTTAAACACGGAGATAACGGAACATTTTACATCTTTAAACACGGAGATAACGGAACATTTTACATCTTTAACACGGAGATAACAGAACATTTTACATCTTTAAACACGGAGATAACGGAACATTTTACATCTTTAAACACGGAGATAACGGAACATTTTACATCTTTAAACACGGAGATAACGGAACATTTTACATCTTTAAACACGGAGATAACGGAACATTTTACATCTTTAACACGGAGATAACAGAACATTTTACATCTTTAAACACGGAGATAACGGAACATTTTACATCTTTAAACACGGAGCTAACGGAACATTTTACATCTTTAAACACGGAGATAACGGAACATTTTACATCTTTAACACGGAGATAACAGAACATTTTACATCTTCAAACACGGAGATAACGGAACATTTTACATCTTTAAACACGAAGATAACGGAACATTTTACATCTTTAAACACGGAGATAACGGAACATTTTATATCTTTAAACACGGAGATAACGGAACATTTTACATCTTCAAACACGGAGATAACGGAACATTTTATATCTTCAAATACGGAGATAACGGAACATTTTACATCTTCAAATACGGAGATAACGGAACATTTTACATCTTTAAACACGGAGATAACAGAACATTTTACATCTTTAAACACGGAGATAACAGAACATTTTACATCTTTAACACGGAGCTAACAGAACATTTTACATCTTCAAACACGGAGATAACGGAACATTTTACATCTTTAAACACGGAGATAACGGAACATTTTACATCTTTAAACACGGAGATAACAGAACATTTTACATCTTTAACACGGAGCTAACAGAACATTTTACATCTTCAAACACGGAGATAACGGAACATTTTACATCTTCAAACACGGAGATAACGGAACATTTTACATCTTTAAACACGGAGATAACGGAACATTTTACATCTTTAAACACGGAGATAACGGAACATTTTACATCTTTAAACACGGAGATAACGGAACATTTTACATCTTCAAACACGGAGATAACGGAACATTTTACATCTTCAAACACGGAGATAACGGAACATTTTACATCTTCAAACACGGAGATAACGGAACATTTTACATCTTCAAATACGGAGATAACGGAACATTTTACATCTTTAAACACGGAGATAACGGAACATTTTACATCTTTAAACACGGAGATAACAGAACATTTTACATCTTTAAACACGGAGATAACAGAACATTTTACATCTTTAAACACGGAGATAACAGAACATTTTACATCTTTAAACGGAGAAAACAGAACATTTTACATCTTTAAACACGGAGCTAACGGAACACTTTACATCTTTAAACACATAGATAACGGAACATTTTACATCTTTAAACACGGAGATAACGGAACATTTTACATCTTTAAACACTGAGATAACGGAACATTTTACATCTTTAAACACGGAGATAACGGAACATTTTACATCTTTAAACACGGAGATAACGGAACATTTTACATCTTTAAACACGGAGATAACGGAACATTTTACATCTTTAACACGGAGATAACAGAACATTTTACATCTTTAAACACGGAGATAACGGAACATTTTACATCTTTAAACACGGAGCTAACGGAACATTTTACATCTTTAAACACGGAGATAACGGAACATTTTACATCTTTAACACGGAGATAACAGAACATTTTACATCTTCAAACACGGAGATAACGGAACATTTTACATCTTTAAACACGAAGATAACGGAACATTTTACATCTTTAAACACGGAGATAACGGAACATTTTATATCTTTAAACACGGAGATAACGGAACATTTTACATCTTCAAACACGGAGATAACGGAACATTTTATATCTTCAAATACGGAGATAACGGAACATTTTACATCTTCAAATACGGAGATAACGGAACATTTTACATCTTTAAACACGGAGATAACAGAACATTTTACATCTTTAAACACGGAGATAACAGAACATTTTACATCTTTAACACGGAGCTAACAGAACATTTTACATCTTCAAACACGGAGATAACGGAACATTTTACATCTTCAAACACGGAGATAACGGAACATTTTACATCTTTAAACACGGAGATAACGGAACATTTTACATCTTTAAACATGGAGATAACGGAACATTTTACATCTTCAAACACGGAGATAACGGAACATTTTACATCTTCAAACACGGAGTTAACGGAACATTTTACATCTTCAAACACGGAGATAACGGAACATTTTACATCTTCAAACACGGAGATAACGGAACATTTTACATCTTCAAATACGGAGATAACGGAACATTTTACATCTTTAAACACGGAGATAACGGAACATTTTACATCTTTAAACACGGAGATAACAGAACATTTTACATCTTTAAACACGGAGATAACAGAACATTTTACATCTTTAAACACGGAGATAACAGAACATTTTACATCTTTAAACGGAGAAAACAGAACATTTTACATCTTTAAACACGGAGCTAACGGAACACTTTACATCTTTAAACACATAGATAACGGAACATTTTACATCTTTAAACACGGAGATAACGGAACATTTTACATCTTTAAACACTGAGATAACGGAACATTTTACATCTTTAAACACGGAGATAACGGAACATTTTACATCTTTAAACACGGAGATAACGGAACATTTTACATCTTTAACACGGAGATAACAGAACATTTTACATCTTTAAACACGGAGATAACGGAACATTTTACATCTTTAAACACGGAGATAACGGAACATTTTACATCTTTAAACACGGAGATAACGGAACATTTTACATCTTTAAACACGGAGATAACGGAACATTTTACATCTTTAACACGGAGATAACAGAACATTTTACATCTTTAAACACGGAGATAACGGAACATTTTACATCTTCAAACACGGAGATAACGGAACATTTTACATCTTCAAACACGGAGTTAACGGAACATTTTACATCTTCAAACACGGAGATAACGGAACATTTTACATCTTCAAACACGGAGATAACGGAACATTTTACATCTTCAAATACGGAGATAACGGAACATTTTACATCTTTAAACACGGAGATAACGGAACATTTTACATCTTTAAACACGGAGATAACAGAACATTTTACATCTTTAAACACGGAGATAACAGAACATTTTACATCTTTAAACACGGAGATAACAGAACATTTTACATCTTTAAACGGAGAAAACAGAACATTTTACATCTTTAAACACGGAGCTAACGGAACACTTTACATCTTTAAACACATAGATAACGGAACATTTTACATCTTTAAACACGGAGATAACGGAACATTTTACATCTTTAAACACTGAGATAACGGAACATTTTACATCTTTAAACACGGAGATAACGGAACATTTTACATCTTTAAACACGGAGATAACGGAACATTTTACATCTTTAACACGGAGATAACAGAACATTTTACATCTTTAAACACGGAGATAACGGAACATTTTACATCTTTAAACACGGAGATAACGGAACATTTTACATCTTTAAACACGGAGATAACGGAACATTTTACATCTTTAAACACGGAGATAACGGAACATTTTACATCTTTAACACGGAGATAACAGAACATTTTACATCTTTAAACACGGAGATAACGGAACATTTTACATCTTTAAACACGGAGCTAACGGAACATTTTACATCTTTAAACACGGAGATAACGGAACATTTTACATCTTTAACACGGAGATAACAGAACATTTTACATCTTCAAACACGGAGATAACGGAACATTTTACATCTTTAAACACGAAGATAACGGAACATTTTACATCTTTAAACACGGAGATAACGGAACATTTTATATCTTTAAACACGGAGATAACGGAACATTTTACATCTTCAAACACGGAGATAACGGAACATTTTATATCTTCAAATACGGAGATAACGGAACATTTTACATCTTCAAATACGGAGATAACGGAACATTTTACATCTTTAAACACGGAGATAACAGAACATTTTACATCTTTAAACACGGAGATAACAGAACATTTTACATCTTTAACACGGAGCTAACAGAACATTTTACATCTTCAAACACGGAGATAACGGAACATTTTACATCTTTAAACACGGAGATAACGGAACATTTTACATCTTTAAACACGGAGATAACAGAACATTTTACATCTTTAACACGGAGCTAACAGAACATTTTACATCTTCAAACACGGAGATAACGGAACATTTTACATCTTCAAACACGGAGATAACGGAACATTTTACATCTTTAAACACGGAGATAACGGAACATTTTACATCTTTAAACACGGAGATAACGGAACATTTTACATCTTTAAACACGGAGATAACGGAACATTTTACATCTTCAAACACGGAGATAACGGAACATTTTACATCTTCAAACACGGAGATAACGGAACATTTTACATCTTCAAACACGGAGATAACGGAACATTTTACATCTTCAAATACGGAGATAACGGAACATTTTACATCTTTAAACACGGAGATAACGGAACATTTTACATCTTTAAACACGGAGATAACAGAACATTTTACATCTTTAAACACGGAGATAACAGAACATTTTACATCTTTAAACACGGAGATAACAGAACATTTTACATCTTTAAACGGAGAAAACAGAACATTTTACATCTTTAAACACGGAGCTAACGGAACACTTTACATCTTTAAACACATAGATAACGGAACATTTTACATCTTTAAACACGGAGATAACGGAACATTTTACATCTTTAAACACTGAGATAACGGAACATTTTACATCTTTAAACACGGAGATAACGGAACATTTTACATCTTTAAACACGGAGATAACGGAACATTTTACATCTTTAAACACGGAGATAACGGAACATTTTACATCTTTAACACGGAGATAACAGAACATTTTACATCTTTAAACACGGAGATAACGGAACATTTTACATCTTTAAACACGGAGCTAACGGAACATTTTACATCTTTAAACACGGAGATAACGGAACATTTTACATCTTTAACACGGAGATAACAGAACATTTTACATCTTCAAACACGGAGATAACGGAACATTTTACATCTTTAAACACGAAGATAACGGAACATTTTACATCTTTAAACACGGAGATAACGGAACATTTTATATCTTTAAACACGGAGATAACGGAACATTTTACATCTTCAAACACGGAGATAACGGAACATTTTATATCTTCAAATACGGAGATAACGGAACATTTTACATCTTCAAATACGGAGATAACGGAACATTTTACATCTTTAAACACGGAGATAACAGAACATTTTACATCTTTAAACACGGAGATAACAGAACATTTTACATCTTTAACACGGAGCTAACAGAACATTTTACATCTTCAAACACGGAGATAACGGAACATTTTACATCTTCAAACACGGAGATAACGGAACATTTTACATCTTTAAACACGGAGATAACGGAACATTTTACATCTTTAAACATGGAGATAACGGAACATTTTACATCTTCAAACACGGAGATAACGGAACATTTTACATCTTCAAACACGGAGTTAACGGAACATTTTACATCTTCAAACACGGAGATAACGGAACATTTTACATCTTCAAACACGGAGATAACGGAACATTTTACATCTTTAAACACGGAGCTAACGGAACATTTTACATCTTTAAACACGGAGATAACGGAACATTTTACATCTTCAAACACGGAGATAACGGAACATTTTACATCTTCAAATACGGAGATAACGGAACATTTTACATCTTTAAACACGGAGATAACGGAACATTTTACATCTTTAAACACGGAGATAACGGAACATTTTACATCTTTAAACACGGAGATAACAGAACATTTTACATCTTTAAACACGGAGATAACAGAACATTTTACATCTTTAAACACGGAGATAACGGAACATTTTACATCTTTAAACACGGAGCTAACGGAATATTTTACATCTTTAAACACGGAGATAACAGAACATTTTACATCTTTAAACACGGAGATAACGGAACATTTTACATCTTTAAACACGGAGATAACGGAACATTTTACATCTTTAAACACGGAGCTAACGGAATATTTTACATCTTTAAACACGGAGATAACAGAACATTTTACATCTTTAAACACGGAGATAACAGAACATTTTACATCTTTAAACACGGAGATAACAGAACATTTTACATCTTTAAACACGGAGATAACAGAACATTTTACATCTTTAAACACGGAGATAACAGAACATTTTACATCTTTAAACACGGAGCTAACGGAACATTTTACATCTTTAAACACGGAGATAACGGAACATTTTACATCTTTAAACACGGAGCTAACGGAATATTTTACATCTTTAAACACGGAGATAACAGAACATTTTACATCTTTAAACACGGAGATAACAGAACATTTTACATCTTTAAACACGGAGCTAACAGAACATTTTACATCTTTAAACACGGAGATAACAGAACATTTTACATCTTTAAACGGAGAAAACAGAACATTTTACATCTTTAAACACGGAGCTAACGGAACACTTTACATCTTTAAACACATAGATAACGGAACATTTTACATCTTTAAACACGGAGATAACGGAACATTTTACATCTTTAAACACGGAGATAACGGAACATTTTACATCTTTAAACACGGAGCTAACGGAATATTTTACATCTTTAAACACGGAGATAACAGAACATTTTACATCTTTAAACACGGAGATAACAGAACATTTTACATCTTTAAACACGGAGATAACAGAACATTTTACATCTTTAAACACGGAGCTAACGGAACATTTTACATCTTTAAACACGGAGATAACGGAACATTTTACATCTTTAAACACGGAGATAACGGAACATTTTACATCTTTAAACACGGAGCTAACGGAATATTTTACATCTTTAAACACGGAGATAACAGAACATTTTACATCTTTAAACACGGAGATAACAGAACATTTTACATCTTTAAACACGGAGATAACAGAACATTTTACATCTTTAAACACGGAGATAACAGAACATTTTACATCTTTAAACGGAGAAAACAGAACATTTTACATCTTTAAACACGGAGCTAACGGAACACTTTACATCTTTAAACACATAGATAACGGAACATTTTACATCTTTAAACACGGAGATAACGGAACATTTTACATCTTTAAACACGGAGATAACAGAACATTTTACATCTTTAAACACGGAGATAACGGAACATTTTACATCTTCAAACACGGAGTTAACGGAACATTTTACATCTTCAAACACGGAGATAACGGAACATTTTACATCTTCAAACACGGAGATAACGGAACATTTTACATCTTTAAACACGGAGCTAACGGAACATTTTACATCTTTAAACACGGAGATAACGGAATATTTTACATCTTTAAACACGGAGATAACGGAACATTTTACATCTTTAAACACGGAGATAACAGAACATTTTACATCTTTAAACACGGAGATAACAGAACATTTTACATCTTTAAACGCAGAAAACAGAACATTTTACATCTTTAAACACGGAGCTAACGGAACACTTTACATCTTTAAACACATAGATAACGGAACATTTTACATCTTTAAACACGGAGATAACGGAACATTTTACATCTTTAAACACGGAGATAACAGAACATTTTACATCTTTAAACACGGAGATAACAGAACATTTTACATCTTTAAACACGGAGATAACAGAACATTTTACATCTTTAAACACGGAGATAACAGAACATTTTACATCTTTAAACACGGAGATAACGGAACATTTTACATCTTTAAACACGGAGATAACGGAACATTTTACATCTTTAAACACGGAGATAACGGAACATTTTACATCTTTAAACACGGAGATAACAGAACATTTTACATCTTTAAACACGGAGATAACAGAACATTTTACATCTTTAAACACGGAGATAACGGAACATTTTACATCTTTAAACACGGAGCTAACGGAATATTTTACATCTTTAAACACGGAGATAACAGAACATTTTACATCTTTAAACACGGAGATAACGGAACATTTTACATCTTTAAACACGGAGATAACGGAACATTTTACATCTTTAAACACAGAGCTAACGGAATATTTTACATCTTTAAACACGGAGATAACAGAACATTTTACATCTTTAAACACGGAGATAACAGAACATTTTACATCTTTAAACACGGAGATAACAGAACATTTTACATCTTTAAACACGGAGATAACAGAACATTTTACATCTTTAAACACGGAGATAACAGAACATTTTACATCTTTAAACACGGAGCTAACGGAACACTTTACATCTTTAAACACATAGATAACGGAACATTTTACATCTTTAAACACGGAGATAACGGAACATTTTACATCTTTAAACACGGAGATAACAGAACATTTTACATCTTTAAACACGGAGATAACGGAACATTTTACATCTTCAAACACGGAGTTAACGGAACATTTTACATCTTCAAACACGGAGATAACGGAACATTTTACATCTTCAAACACGGAGATAACGGAACATTTTACATCTTTAAACACGGAGCTAACGGAACATTTTACATCTTTAAACACGGAGATAACGGAATATTTTACATCTTTAAACACGGAGATAACAGAACATTTTACATCTTTAAACACGGAGATAACAGAACATTTTACATCTTCAAACACGGAGTTAACGGAACATTTTACATCTTCAAACACGGAGATAACGGAACATTTTACATCTTCAAACACGGAGATAACGGAACATTTTACATCTTTAAACACGGAGCTAACGGAACATTTTACATCTTTAAACACGGAGATAACGGAATATTTTACATCTTTAAACACGGAGATAACAGAACATTTTACATCTTTAAACACGGAGATAACAGAACATTTTACATCTTTAAACACGGAGATAACAGAACATTTTACATCTTTAAACGGAGAAAACAGAACATTTTACATCTTTAAACACGGAGCTAACGGAACACTTTACATCTTTAAACACATAGATAACGGAACATTTTACATCTTTAAACACGGAGATAACGGAACATTTTACATCTTTAAACACGGAGATAACAGAACATTTTACATCTTTAAACACGGAGATAACAGAACATTTTACATCTTTAAACACGGAGATAACAGAACATTTTACATCTTTAAACACGGAGATAACAGAACATTTTACATCTTTAAACACGGAGATAACGGAACATTTTACATCTTTAAACACGGAGATAACGGAACATTTTACATCTTTAAACACGGAGATAACGGAACATTTTACATCTTTAAACACGGAGATAACAGAACATTTTACATCTTTAAACACGGAGATAACAGAACATTTTACATCTTTAAACACGGAGATAACGGAACATTTTACATCTTTAAACACGGAGCTAACGGAATATTTTACATCTTTAAACACGGAGATAACAGAACATTTTACATCTTTAAACACGGAGATAACGGAACATTTTACATCTTTAAACACGGAGATAACGGAACATTTTACATCTTTAAACACAGAGCTAACGGAATATTTTACATCTTTAAACACGGAGATAACAGAACATTTTACATCTTTAAACACGGAGATAACAGAACATTTTACATCTTTAAACACGGAGATAACAGAACATTTTACATCTTTAAACACGGAGATAACAGAACATTTTACATCTTTAAACACGGAGATAACAGAACATTTTACATCTTTAAACACGGAGCTAACGGAACATTTTACATCTTTAAACACGGAGATAACGGAACATTTTACATCTTTAAACACGGAGCTAACGGAATATTTTACATCTTTAAACACGGAGATAACAGAACATTTTACATCTTTAAACACGGAGATAACAGAACATTTTACATCTTTAAACGGAGAAAACAGAACATTTTACATCTTTAAACACGGAGCTAACGGAACACTTTACATCTTTAAACACATAGATAACGGAACATTTTACATCTTTAAACACGGAGATAACGGAACATTTTACATCTTTAAACACGGAGCTAACGGAACATTTTACATCTTTAAACACGGAGATAACGGAACATTTTACATCTTTAAACACGGAGCTAACGGAATATTTTACATCTTTAAACACGGAGATAACAGAACATTTTACATCTTTAAACACGGAGATAACAGAACATTTTACATCTTTAAACGGAGAAAACAGAACATTTTACATCTTTAAACACGGAGCTAACGGAACACTTTACATCTTTAAACACATAGATAACGGAACATTTTACATCTTTAAACACGGAGATAACGGAACATTTTACATCTTTAAACACGGAGATAACGGAACATTTTACATCTTTAAACACGGAGCTAACGGAATATTTTACATCTTTAAACACGGAGATAACAGAACATTTTACATCTTTAAACACGGAGATAACAGAACATTTTACATCTTTAAACACGGAGATAACAGAACATTTTACATCTTTAAACACGGAGCTAACGGAACATTTTACATCTTTAAACACGGAGATAACGGAACATTTTACATCTTTAAACACGGAGCTAACGGAATATTTTACATCTTTAAACACGGAGATAACAGAACATTTTACATCTTTAAACACGGAGATAACGGAACATTTTACATCTTCAAACACGGAGTTAACGGAACATTTTACATCTTCAAACACGGAGATAACGGAACATTTTACATCTTCAAACACGGAGATAACGGAACATTTTACATCTTTAAACACGGAGCTAACGGAACATTTTACATCTTTAAACACGGAGATAACGGAATATTTTACATCTTTAAACACGGAGATAACAGAACATTTTACATCTTTAAACACGGAGATAACAGAACATTTTACATCTTTAAACACGGAGATAACAGAACATTTTACATCTTTAAACGGAGAAAACAGAACATTTTACATCTTTAAACACGGAGCTAACGGAACACTTTACATCTTTAAACACATAGATAACGGAACATTTTACATCTTTAAACACGGAGATAACGGAACATTTTACATCTTTAAACACGGAGATAACAGAACATTTTACATCTTTAAACACGGAGATAACAGAACATTTTACATCTTTAAACACGGAGATAACAGAACATTTTACATCTTTAAACACGGAGATAACAGAACATTTTACATCTTTAAACACGGAGATAACGGAACATTTTACATCTTTAAACACGGAGATAACGGAACATTTTACATCTTTAAACACGGAGATAACGGAACATTTTACATCTTTAAACACGGAGATAACAGAACATTTTACATCTTTAAACACGGAGATAACAGAACATTTTACATCTTTAAACACGGAGATAACGGAACATTTTACATCTTTAAACACGGAGCTAACGGAATATTTTACATCTTTAAACACGGAGATAACAGAACATTTTACATCTTTAAACACGGAGATAACGGAACATTTTACATCTTTAAACACGGAGATAACGGAACATTTTACATCTTTAAACACAGAGCTAACGGAATATTTTACATCTTTAAACACGGAGATAACAGAACATTTTACATCTTTAAACACGGAGATAACAGAACATTTTACATCTTTAAACACGGAGATAACAGAACATTTTACATCTTTAAACACGGAGATAACAGAACATTTTACATCTTTAAACACGGAGATAACAGAACATTTTACATCTTTAAACACGGAGCTAACGGAACATTTTACATCTTTAAACACGGAGATAACGGAACATTTTACATCTTTAAACACGGAGCTAACGGAATATTTTACATCTTTAAACACGGAGATAACAGAACATTTTACATCTTTAAACACGGAGATAACAGAACATTTTACATCTTTAAACGGAGAAAACAGAACATTTTACATCTTTAAACACGGAGCTAACGGAACACTTTACATCTTTAAACACATAGATAACGGAACATTTTACATCTTTAAACACGGAGATAACGGAACATTTTACATCTTTAAACACGGAGCTAACGGAACATTTTACATCTTTAAACACGGAGATAACGGAACATTTTACATCTTTAAACACGGAGCTAACGGAATATTTTACATCTTTAAACACGGAGATAACAGAACATTTTACATCTTTAAACACGGAGATAACAGAACATTTTACATCTTTAAACGGAGAAAACAGAACATTTTACATCTTTAAACACGGAGCTAACGGAACACTTTACATCTTTAAACACATAGATAACGGAACATTTTACATCTTTAAACACGGAGATAACGGAACATTTTACATCTTTAAACACGGAGCTAACGGAACATTTTACATCTTTAAACACGGAGATAACGGAACATTTTACATCTTTAAACACGGAGCTAACGGAATATTTTACATCTTTAAACACGGAGATAACAGAACATTTTACATCTTTAAACACGGAGATAACAGAACATTTTACATCTTTAAACGGAGAAAACAGAACATTTTACATCTTTAAACACGGAGCTAACGGAACACTTTACATCTTTAAACACATAGATAACGGAACATTTTACATCTTTAAACACGGAGATAACGGAACATTTTACATCTTTAAACACGGAGATAACGGAACATTTTACATCTTTAAACACGGAGCTAACGGAATATTTTACATCTTTAAACACGGAGATAACAGAACATTTTACATCTTTAAACACGGAGATAACAGAACATTTTACATCTTTAAACACGGAGATAACAGAACATTTTACATCTTTAAACACGGAGCTAACGGAACATTTTACATCTTTAAACACGGAGATAACGGAACATTTTACATCTTTAAACACGGAGCTAACGGAATATTTTACATCTTTAAACACGGAGATAACAGAACATTTTACATCTTTAAACACGGAGATAACGGAACATTTTACATCTTCAAACACGGAGTTAACGGAACATTTTACATCTTCAAACACGGAGATAACGGAACATTTTACATCTTCAAACACGGAGATAACGGAACATTTTACATCTTTAAACACGGAGCTAACGGAACATTTTACATCTTTAAACACGGAGATAACGGAATATTTTACATCTTTAAACACGGAGATAACAGAACATTTTACATCTTTAAACACGGAGATAACAGAACATTTTACATCTTTAAACACGGAGATAACAGAACATTTTACATCTTTAAACGGAGAAAACAGAACATTTTACATCTTTAAACACGGAGCTAACGGAACACTTTACATCTTTAAACACATAGATAACGGAACATTTTACATCTTTAAACACGGAGATAACGGAACATTTTACATCTTTAAACACGGAGATAACAGAACATTTTACATCTTTAAACACGGAGATAACAGAACATTTTACATCTTTAAACACGGAGATAACAGAACATTTTACATCTTTAAACACGGAGATAACAGAACATTTTACATCTTTAAACACGGAGATAACGGAACATTTTACATCTTTAAACACGGAGATAACGGAACATTTTACATCTTTAAACACGGAGATAACGGAACATTTTACATCTTTAAACACGGAGATAACAGAACATTTTACATCTTTAAACACGGAGATAACAGAACATTTTACATCTTTAAACACGGAGATAACGGAACATTTTACATCTTTAAACACGGAGCTAACGGAATATTTTACATCTTTAAACACGGAGATAACAGAACATTTTACATCTTTAAACACGGAGATAACGGAACATTTTACATCTTTAAACACGGAGATAACGGAACATTTTACATCTTTAAACACAGAGCTAACGGAATATTTTACATCTTTAAACACGGAGATAACAGAACATTTTACATCTTTAAACACGGAGATAACAGAACATTTTACATCTTTAAACACGGAGATAACAGAACATTTTACATCTTTAAACACGGAGATAACAGAACATTTTACATCTTTAAACACGGAGATAACAGAACATTTTACATCTTTAAACACGGAGCTAACGGAACATTTTACATCTTTAAACACGGAGATAACGGAACATTTTACATCTTTAAACACGGAGCTAACGGAATATTTTACATCTTTAAACACGGAGATAACAGAACATTTTACATCTTTAAACACGGAGATAACAGAACATTTTACATCTTTAAACGGAGAAAACAGAACATTTTACATCTTTAAACACGGAGCTAACGGAACACTTTACATCTTTAAACACATAGATAACGGAACATTTTACATCTTTAAACACGGAGATAACGGAACATTTTACATCTTTAAACACGGAGCTAACGGAACATTTTACATCTTTAAACACGGAGATAACGGAACATTTTACATCTTTAAACACGGAGCTAACGGAATATTTTACATCTTTAAACACGGAGATAACAGAACATTTTACATCTTTAAACACGGAGATAACAGAACATTTTACATCTTTAAACGGAGAAAACAGAACATTTTACATCTTTAAACACGGAGCTAACGGAACACTTTACATCTTTAAACACATAGATAACGGAACATTTTACATCTTTAAACACGGAGATAACGGAACATTTTACATCTTTAAACACGGAGATAACGGAACATTTTACATCTTTAAACACGGAGCTAACGGAATATTTTACATCTTTAAACACGGAGATAACAGAACATTTTACATCTTTAAACACGGAGATAACAGAACATTTTACATCTTTAAACACGGAGATAACAGAACATTTTACATCTTTAAACACGGAGCTAACGGAACATTTTACATCTTTAAACACGGAGATAACGGAACATTTTACATCTTTAAACACGGAGCTAACGGAATATTTTACATCTTTAAACACGGAGATAACAGAACATTTTACATCTTTAAACACGGAGATAACAGAACATTTTACATCTTTAAACACGGAGCTAACAGAACATTTTACATCTTTAAACACGGAGATAACAGAACATTTTACATCTTTAAACGGAGAAAACAGAACATTTTACATCTTTAAACACGGAGCTAACGGAACACTTTACATCTTTAAACACATAGATAACGGAACATTTTACATCTTTAAACACGGAGATAACGGAACATTTTACATCTTTAAACACGGAGATAACGGAACATTTTACATCTTTAAACACGGAGCTAACGGAATATTTTACATCTTTAAACACGGAGATAACAGAACATTTTACATCTTTAAACACGGAGATAACAGAACATTTTACATCTTTAAACACGGAGATAACAGAACATTTTACATCTTTAAACACGGAGCTAACGGAACATTTTACATCTTTAAACACGGAGATAACGGAACATTTTACATCTTTAAACACGGAGATAACGGAACATTTTACATCTTTAAACACGGAGCTAACGGAATATTTTACATCTTTAAACACGGAGATAACAGAACATTTTACATCTTTAAACACGGAGATAACAGAACATTTTACATCTTTAAACACGGAGATAACAGAACATTTTACATCTTTAAACACGGAGATAACAGAACATTTTACATCTTTAAACGGAGAAAACAGAACATTTTACATCTTTAAACACGGAGCTAACGGAACACTTTACATCTTTAAACACATAGATAACGGAACATTTTACATCTTTAAACACGGAGATAACGGAACATTTTACATCTTTAAACACGGAGATAACAGAACATTTTACATCTTTAAACACGGAGCTAACGGAACATTTTACATCTTTAAACACGGAGATAACGGAACATTTTACATCTTTAAACACGGAGATAACGGAACATTTTACATCTTTAAACACGGAGCTAACGGAATATTTTACATCTTTAAACACGGAGATAACAGAACATTTTACATCTTTAAACACGGAGATAACAGAACATTTTACATCTTTAAACACGGAGATAACAGAACATTTTACATCTTTAAACACGGAGATAACAGAACATTTTACATCTTTAAACACGGAGATAACAGAACATTTTACATCTTTAAACACGGAGCTAACGGAACATTTTACATCTTTAAACACGGAGATAACGGAACATTTTACATCTTTAAACACGGAGATAACGGAACATTTTACATCTTTAAACACGGAGCTAACGGAATATTTTACATCTTTAAACACGGAGATAACGGAACATTTTACATCTTTAAACGGAGATAACGGAACATTTTACATCTTTAAACGGAGATAACAGAACATTTTACATCTTTAAACACGGAGATAACGGAACATTTTACATCTTTAAACACGGAGATAACGGAACATTTTACATCTTCAAACACGGAGATAACGGAACATTTTACATCTTCAAACACGGAGATAACGGAACATTTTACATCTTTAAACGGAGATAACAGAACATTTTACATCTTTAAACACGGAGATAACGGAACATTTTACATCTTTAAACACGGAGATAACGGAACATTTTATATCTTTAAACACGGAGATAACAGAACATTTTACATCTTTAAACACGGAGATAACGGAACATTTTACATCTTCAAACACGGAGACAACGGAACATTTTACATCTTTAAACACGGAGATAACAGAACATTTTACATCTTTAAACGGAGAAAATAGAACATTTTACATCTTTAAACACGGAGCTAACGGAACACTTTACATCTTTAAACACATAGATAACGGAACATTTTACATCTTTAAACACGGAGCTAACAGAACATTTTACATCTTTAAACACGGAGATAACAGAACATTTTACATCTTTAAACACGGAGATAACAGAACATTTTACATCTTTAAACACGGAGATAACAGAACATTTTACATCTTTAAACACGGAGATAACAGAACATTTTACATCTTTAAACACGGAGCTAACGGAACATTTTACATCTTTAAACACGGAGATAACGGAACATTTTACATCTTTAAACACGGAGCTAACGGAATATTTTACATCTTTAAACACGGAGATAACAGAACATTTTACATCTTTAAACACGGAGATAACAGAACATTTTACATCTTTAAACACGGAGCTAACAGAACATTTTACATCTTTAAACACGGAGATAACAGAACATTTTACATCTTTAAATGGAGAAAACAGAACATTTTACATCTTTAAACACGGAGATAACGGAACATTTTACATCTTTAAACACGGAGCTAACGGAATATTTTACATCTTTAAACACGGAGATAACAGAACATTTTACATCTTTAAACACGGAGATAACGGAACATTTTACATCTTTAAACACGGAGATAACGGAACATTTTACATCTTTAAACACGGAGCTAACAGAACATTTTACATCTTTAAACACGGAGATAACAGAACATTTTACATCTTTAAACACGGAGATAACAGAACATTTTACATCTTTAAACACGGAGATAACGGAACATTTTACATCTTTAAACACGGAGATAACAGAACATTTTACATCTTTAAACACGGAGCTAACAGAACATTTTACATCTTTAAACACGGAGATAACAGAACATTTTACATCTTTAAATGGAGAAAACAGAACATTTTACATCTTTAAACACGGAGATAACGGAACATTTTACATCTTTAAACACGGAGCTAACGGAATATTTTACATCTTTAAACACGGAGATAACAGAACATTTTACATCTTTAAACACGGAGATAACGGAACATTTTACATCTTTAAACACGGAGATAACGGAACATTTTACATCTTTAAACACGGAGCTAACAGAACATTTTACATCTTTAAACACGGAGATAACAGAACATTTTACATCTTTAAACACGGAGATAACAGAACATTTTACATCTTTAAACACGGAGCTAACGGAACATTTTACATCTTTAAACACGGAGATAACGGAACATTTTACATCTTTAAACACGGAGCTAACGGAATATTTTACATCTTTAAACACGGAGATAACAGAACATTTTACATCTTTAAACACGGAGATAACAGAACATTTTACATCTTTAAACACGGAGCTAACAGAACATTTTACATCTTTAAACACGGAGATAACAGAACATTTTACATCTTTAAATGGAGAAAACAGAACATTTTACATCTTTAAACACGGAGATAACGGAACATTTTACATCTTTAAACACGGAGCTAACGGAATATTTTACATCTTTAAACACGGAGATAACAGAACATTTTACATCTTTAAACACGGAGATAACGGAACATTTTACATCTTTAAACACGGAGATAACGGAACATTTTACATCTTTAAACACGGAGCTAACAGAACATTTTACATCTTTAAACACGGAGATAACAGAACATTTTACATCTTTAAACACGGAGATAACAGAACATTTTACATCTTTAAACACGGAGATAACGGAACATTTTACATCTTTAAACACGGAGATAACAGAACATTTTACATCTTTAAACACGGAGCTAACAGAACATTTTACATCTTTAAACACGGAGATAACAGAACATTTTACATCTTTAAATGGAGAAAACAGAACATTTTACATCTTTAAACACGGAGATAACGGAACATTTTACATCTTTAAACACGGAGATAACGGAACATTTTACATCTTTAAACACGGAGATAACAGAACATTTTACATCTTTAAACACGGAGCTAACAGAACATTTTACATCTTTAAACACGGAGATAACAGAACATTTTACATCTTTAAATGGAGAAAACAGAACATTTTACATCTTTAAACACGGAGATAACGGAACATTTTACATCTTTAAACACGGAGCTAACGGAATATTTTACATCTTTAAACACGGAGATAACAGAACATTTTACATCTTTAAACACGGAGATAACGGAACATTTTACATCTTTAAACACGGAGATAACGGAACATTTTACATCTTTAAACACGGAGCTAACAGAACATTTTACATCTTTAAACACGGAGATAACAGAACATTTTACATCTTTAAACACGGAGATAACAGAACATTTTACATCTTTAAACACGGAGATAACAGAACATTTTACATCTTTAAACACGGAGATAACAGAACATTTTACATCTTTAAACACGGAGCTAACGGAACATTTTACATCTTTAAACACGGAGATAACGGAACATTTTACATCTTTAAACACGGAGCTAACGGAATATTTTACATCTTTAAACACGGAGATAACAGAACATTTTACATCTTTAAACACGGAGATAACAGAACATTTTACATCTTTAAACACGGAGCTAACAGAACATTTTACATCTTTAAACACGGAGATAACAGAACATTTTACATCTTTAAACGGAGAAAACAGAACATTTTACATCTTTAAACACGGAGATAACGGAACATTTTACATCTTCAAACACGGAGATAACGGAACATTTTACATCTTTAAACACGGAGATAACGGAACATTTTACATCTTTAAACACGGAGATAACAGAACATTTTACATCTTTAAACACGGAGATAACGGAACATTTTACATCTTCAAACACGGAGATAACGGAACATTTTACATCTTCAAACACGGAGATAACGGAACATTTTACATCTTCAAACACGGAGATAACGGAACATTTTACATCTTTAAACACGGAGCTAACGGAACATTTTACATCTTTAAACACGGAGATAACGGAACATTTTACATCTTCAAACACGGAGATAACGGAACATTTTACATCTTCAAATACGGAGATAACGGAACATTTTACATCTTTAAACACGGAGATAACGGAACATTTTACATCTTTAAACACGGAGATAACAGAACATTTTACATCTTTAAACGGAGAAAACAGAACATTTTACATCTTTAAACACGGAGATAACGGAACATTTTACATCTTCAAACACGGAGATAACGGAACATTTTACATCTTTAAACACGGAGATAACGGAACATTTTACATCTTTAAACACGGAGATAACAGAACATTTTACATCTTTAAACACGGAGATAACGGAACATTTTACATCTTCAAACACGGAGATAACGGAACATTTTACATCTTTAAACACTGAGATAACGGAACATTTTACATCTTTAAACACGGAGATAACGGAACATTTTACATCTTTAAACACGGAGATAACGGAACATTTTACATCTTTAAACACGGAGATAACGGAACATTTTACATCTTTAAACACGGAGCTAACGGAACATTTTACATCTTTAAACACGGAGATAACGGAACATTTTACATCTTCAAACACGGAGATAACGGAACATTTTACATCTTCAAATACGGAGATAACGGAACATTTTACATCTTTAAACACGGAGATAACGGAACATTTTACATCTTTAAACACGGAGATAACAGAACATTTTACATCTTTAAACACGGAGATAACAGAACATTTTACATCTTTAAACGGAGAAAACAGAACATTTTACATCTTTAAACACGGAGCTAACGGAACACTTTACATCTTTAAACACATAGATAACGGAACATTTTACATCTTTAAACACGGAGATAACGGAACATTTTACATCTTTAAACACTGAGATAACGGAACATTTTACATCTTTAAACACGGAGATAACGGAACATTTTACATCTTTAAACACGGAGATAACGGAACATTTTACATCTTTAACACGGAGATAACGGAACATTTTACATCTTTAACACGGAGATAACAGAACATTTTACATCTTCAAACACGGAGATAACGGAACATTTTACATCTTTAAACACGAAGATAACGGAACATTTTACATCTTTAAACACGGAGATAACGGAACATTTTATATCTTTAAACACGGAGATAACGGAACATTTTACATCTTCAAACACGGAGATAACGGAACATTTTACATCTTCAAATACGGAGATAACGGAACATTTTACATCTTTAAACACGGAGATAACGGAACATTTTACATCTTTAAACACGGAGATAACGGAACATTTTACATCTTTAAACACGGAGATAACGGAACATTTTACATCTTTAAACACGGAGATAACAGAACATTTTACATCTTCAAACACGGAGATAACGGAACATTTTACATCTTCAAACACGGAGTTAACGGAACATTTTACATCTTCAAACACGGAGATAACGGAACATTTTACATCTTCAAACACGGAGATAACGGAACATTTTACATCTTTAAACACGGAGCTAACGGAACATTTTACATCTTTAAACACGGAGATAACGGAACATTTTACATCTTCAAACACGGAGATAACGGAACATTTTACATCTTCAAATACGGAGATAACGGAACATTTTACATCTTTAAACACGGAGATAACGGAACATTTTACATCTTTAAACACGGAGATAACGGAACATTTTACATCTTTAAACACGGAGATAACAGAACATTTTACATCTTTAAACACGGAGATAACGGAACATTTTACATCTTTAAACACGGAGATAACGGAACATTTTACATCTTTAAACACGGAGCTAACGGAACATTTTACATCTTTAAACACGGAGATAACAGAACATTTTACATCTTTAAACACGGAGATAACGGAACATTTTACATCTTTAAACACGGAGCTAACGGAACATTTTACATCTTTAAACACGGAGCTAACGGAACATTTTACATCTTTAAACACGGAGATAACAGAACATTTTACATCTTTAAACACGGAGATAACAGAACATTTTACATCTTTAAACACGGAGATAACAGAACATTTTACATCTTTAAACACGGAGATAACAGAACATTTTACATCTTTAAACACGGAGCTAACAGAACATTTTACATCTTTAAACACGGAGATAACAGAACATTTTACATCTTTAAATGGAGAAAACAGAACATTTTACATCTTTAAACACGGAGATAACGGAACATTTTACATCTTTAAACACGGAGCTAACGGAATATTTTACATCTTTAAACACGGAGATAACAGAACATTTTACATCTTTAAACACGGAGATAACGGAACATTTTACATCTTTAAACACGGAGATAACGGAACATTTTACATCTTTAAACACGGAGCTAACAGAACATTTTACATCTTTAAACACGGAGATAACAGAACATTTTACATCTTTAAACACGGAGATAACAGAACATTTTACATCTTTAAACACGGAGATAACAGAACATTTTACATCTTTAAACACGGAGATAACAGAACATTTTACATCTTTAAACACGGAGCTAACGGAACATTTTACATCTTTAAACACGGAGATAACGGAACATTTTACATCTTTAAACACGGAGCTAACGGAATATTTTACATCTTTAAACACGGAGATAACAGAACATTTTACATCTTTAAACACGGAGATAACAGAACATTTTACATCTTTAAACACGGAGCTAACAGAACATTTTACATCTTTAAACACGGAGATAACAGAACATTTTACATCTTTAAACGGAGAAAACAGAACATTTTACATCTTTAAACACGGAGATAACGGAACATTTTACATCTTCAAACACGGAGATAACGGAACATTTTACATCTTTAAACACGGAGATAACGGAACATTTTACATCTTTAAACACGGAGATAACAGAACATTTTACATCTTTAAACACGGAGATAACGGAACATTTTACATCTTCAAACACGGAGATAACGGAACATTTTACATCTTCAAACACGGAGATAACGGAACATTTTACATCTTCAAACACGGAGATAACGGAACATTTTACATCTTTAAACACGGAGCTAACGGAACATTTTACATCTTTAAACACGGAGATAACGGAACATTTTACATCTTCAAACACGGAGATAACGGAACATTTTACATCTTCAAATACGGAGATAACGGAACATTTTACATCTTTAAACACGGAGATAACGGAACATTTTACATCTTTAAACACGGAGATAACAGAACATTTTACATCTTTAAACGGAGAAAACAGAACATTTTACATCTTTAAACACGGAGATAACGGAACATTTTACATCTTCAAACACGGAGATAACGGAACATTTTACATCTTTAAACACGGAGATAACGGAACATTTTACATCTTTAAACACGGAGATAACAGAACATTTTACATCTTTAAACACGGAGATAACGGAACATTTTACATCTTTAAACACGGAGATAACGGAACATTTTACATCTTTAAACACGGAGATAACAGAACATTTTACATCTTTAAACACGGAGATAACAGAACATTTTACATCTTTAAACACGGAGATAACGGAACATTTTACATCTTCAAACACGGAGATAACGGAACATTTTACATCTTTAAACACTGAGATAACGGAACATTTTACATCTTTAAACACGGAGATAACGGAACATTTTACATCTTTAAACACTGAGATAACGGAACATTTTACATCTTTAAACACGGAGATAACGGAACATTTTACATCTTTAAACACGGAGATAACGGAACATTTTACATCTTTAAACACGGAGATAACGGAACATTTTACATCTTTAAACACGGAGCTAACGGAACATTTTACATCTTTAAACACGGAGATAACGGAACATTTTACATCTTCAAACACGGAGATAACGGAACATTTTACATCTTCAAATACGGAGATAACGGAACATTTTACATCTTTAAACACGGAGATAACGGAACATTTTACATCTTTAAACACGGAGATAACAGAACATTTTACATCTTTAAACACGGAGATAACAGAACATTTTACATCTTTAAACGGAGAAAACAGAACATTTTACATCTTTAAACACGGAGATAACGGAACATTTTACATCTTTAAACACTGAGATAACGGAACATTTTACATCTTTAAACACGGAGATAACGGAACATTTTACATCTTTAAACACGGAGATAACGGAACATTTTACATCTTTAAACACGGAGATAACGGAACATTTTACATCTTTAACACGGAGATAACGGAACATTTTACATCTTTAACACGGAGATAACAGAACATTTTACATCTTCAAACATGGAGATAACGGAACATTTTACATCTTTAAACACGAAGATAACGGAACATTTTACATCTTTAAACACGGAGATAACGGAACATTTTATATCTTTAAACACGGAGATAACGGAACATTTTACATCTTCAAACACGGAGATAACGGAACATTTTACATCTTCAAATACGGAGATAACGGAACATTTTACATCTTTAAACACGGAGATAACGGAACATTTTACATCTTTAAACACGGAGATAACGGAACATTTTACATCTTTAAACACGGAGATAACGGAACATTTTACATCTTTAAACACGGAGATAACAGAACATTTTACATCTTCAAACACGGAGATAACGGAACATTTTACATCTTCAAACACGGAGTTAACGGAACATTTTACATCTTCAAACACGGAGATAACGGAACATTTTACATCTTCAAACACGGAGATAACGGAACATTTTACATCTTTAAACACGGAGCTAACGGAACATTTTACATCTTTAAACACGGAGATAACGGAACATTTTACATCTTCAAACACGGAGATAACGGAACATTTTACATCTTCAAATACGGAGATAACGGAACATTTTACATCTTTAAACACGGAGATAACGGAACATTTTACATCTTTAAACACGGAGATAACGGAACATTTTACATCTTTAAACACGGAGATAACAGAACATTTTACATCTTTAAACACGGAGATAACGGAACATTTTACATCTTTAAACACGGAGATAACGGAACATTTTACATCTTTAAACACGGAGCTAACGGAACATTTTACATCTTTAAACACGGAGATAACAGAACATTTTACATCTTTAAACACGGAGATAACAGAACATTTTACATCTTTAAACACGGAGATAACAGAACATTTTACATCTTTAAACACGGAGATAACGGAACATTTTACATCTTCAAACACGGAGATAACGGAACATTTTACATCTTTAAACACTGAGATAACGGAACATTTTACATCTTTAAACACGGAGATAACGGAACATTTTACATCTTTAAACACGGAGATAACGGAACATTTTACATCTTTAAACACGGAGATAACGGAACATTTTACATCTTTAAACACGGAGCTAACGGAACATTTTACATCTTTAAACACGGAGATAACGGAACATTTTACATCTTCAAACACGGAGATAACGGAACATTTTACATCTTCAAATACGGAGATAACGGAACATTTTACATCTTTAAACACGGAGATAACGGAACATTTTACATCTTTAAACACGGAGATAACAGAACATTTTACATCTTTAAACACGGAGATAACAGAACATTTTACATCTTTAAACGGAGAAAACAGAACATTTTACATCTTTAAACACGGAGCTAACGGAACACTTTACATCTTTAAACACATAGATAACGGAACATTTTACATCTTTAAACACGGAGATAACGGAACATTTTACATCTTTAAACACTGAGATAACGGAACATTTTACATCTTTAAACACGGAGATAACGGAACATTTTACATCTTTAAACACGGAGATAACGGAACATTTTACATCTTTAAACACGGAGATAACGGAACATTTTACATCTTTAACACGGAGATAACGGAACATTTTACATCTTTAACACGGAGATAACAGAACATTTTACATCTTCAAACACGGAGATAACGGAACATTTTACATCTTTAAACACGAAGATAACGGAACATTTTACATCTTTAAACACGGAGATAACGGAACATTTTATATCTTTAAACACGGAGATAACGGAACATTTTACATCTTCAAACACGGAGATAACGGAACATTTTACATCTTCAAATACGGAGATAACGGAACATTTTACATCTTTAAACACGGAGATAACGGAACATTTTACATCTTTAAACACGGAGATAACGGAACATTTTACATCTTTAAACACGGAGATAACGGAACATTTTACATCTTTAAACACGGAGATAACAGAACATTTTACATCTTCAAACACGGAGATAACGGAACATTTTACATCTTCAAACACGGAGTTAACGGAACATTTTACATCTTCAAACACGGAGATAACGGAACATTTTACATCTTCAAACACGGAGATAACGGAACATTTTACATCTTTAAACACGGAGCTAACGGAACATTTTACATCTTTAAACACGGAGATAACGGAACATTTTACATCTTCAAACACGGAGATAACGGAACATTTTACATCTTCAAATACGGAGATAACGGAACATTTTACATCTTTAAACACGGAGATAACGGAACATTTTACATCTTTAAACACGGAGATAACGGAACATTTTACATCTTTAAACACGGAGATAACAGAACATTTTACATCTTTAAACACGGAGATAACGGAACATTTTACATCTTTAAACACGGAGATAACGGAACATTTTACATCTTTAAACACGGAGCTAACGGAACATTTTACATCTTTAAACACGGAGATAACAGAACATTTTACATCTTTAAACACGGAGATAACGGAACATTTTACATCTTTAAACACGGAGCTAACGGAACATTTTACATCTTTAAACACGGAGCTAACGGAACATTTTACATCTTTAAACACGGAGATAACAGAACATTTTACATCTTTAAACACGGAGATAACAGAACATTTTACATCTTTAAACACGGAGATAACAGAACATTTTACATCTTTAAACACGGAGATAACAGAACATTTTACATCTTTAAACACGGAGCTAACAGAACATTTTACATCTTTAAACACGGAGATAACGGAACATTTTATATCTTTAAACACGGAGATAACGGAACATTTTACATCTTCAAACACGGAGATAACGGAACATTTTACATCTTCAAATACGGAGATAACGGAACATTTTACATCTTTAAACACGGAGATAACGGAACATTTTACATCTTTAAACACGGAGATAACGGAACATTTTACATCTTTAAACACGGAGATAACAGAACATTTTACATCTTTAAACACGGAGATAACAGAACATTTTACATCTTTAACACGGAGCTAACAGAACATTTTACATCTTCAAACACGGAGATAACGGAACATTTTACATCTTCAAACACGGAGATAACGGAACATTTTACATCTTTAAACACGGAGATAACGGAACATTTTACATCTTTAAACACGGAGATAACAGAACATTTTACATCTTTAAACACGGAGATAACGGAACATTTTACATCTTCAAACACGGAGTTAACGGAACATTTTACATCTTCAAACACGGAGATAACGGAACATTTTACATCTTCAAACACGGAGATAACGGAACATTTTACATCTTTAAACACGGAGCTAACGGAACATTTTACATCTTTAAACACGGAGATAACGGAACATTTTACATCTTTAAACGGAGAAAACAGAACATTTTACATCTTTAAACACGGAGCTAACGGAACACTTTACATCTTTAAACACATAGATAACGGAACATTTTACATCTTTAAACACGGAGATAACGGAACATTTTACATCTTTAAACACTGAGATAACGGAACATTTTACATCTTTAAACACGGAGATAACGGAACATTTTACATCTTTAAACACGGAGATAACGGAACATTTTACATCTTTAAACACGGAGATAACGGAACATTTTACATCTTTAACACGGAGATAACGGAACATTTTACATCTTTAACACGGAGATAACAGAACATTTTACATCTTCAAACACGGAGATAACGGAACATTTTACATCTTTAAACACGGAGATAACGGAACATTTTACATCTTCAAACACGGAGATAACGGAACATTTTACATCTTCAAATACGGAGATAACGGAACATTTTACATCTTTAAACACGGAGATAACGGAACATTTTACATCTTTAAACACGGAGATAACGGAACATTTTACATCTTTAAACACGGAGATAACGGAACATTTTACATCTTCAAACACGGAGATAACGGAACATTTTACATCTTCAAATACGGAGATAACGGAACATTTTACATCTTTAAACACGGAGATAACGGAACATTTTACATCTTTAAACACGGAGATAACAGAACATTTTACATCTTTAAACACGGAGATAACAGAACATTTTACATCTTTAAACGGAGAAAACAGAACATTTTACATCTTTAAACACGGAGCTAACGGAACACTTTACATCTTTAAACACATAGATAACGGAACATTTTACATCTTTAAACACGGAGATAACGGAACATTTTACATCTTTAAACACTGAGATAACGGAACATTTTACATCTTTAAACACGGAGATAACGGAACATTTTACATCTTTAAACACGGAGATAACGGAACATTTTACATCTTTAAACACGGAGATAACGGAACATTTTACATCTTTAACACGGAGATAACGGAACATTTTACATCTTTAACACGGAGATAACAGAACATTTTACATCTTCAAACACGGAGATAACGGAACATTTTACATCTTTAAACACGAAGATAACGGAACATTTTACATCTTTAAACACGGAGATAACGGAACATTTTATATCTTTAAACACGGAGATAACGGAACATTTTACATCTTCAAACACGGAGATAACGGAACATTTTACATCTTCAAATACGGAGATAACGGAACATTTTACATCTTTAAACACGGAGATAACGGAACATTTTACATCTTTAAACACGGAGATAACGGAACATTTTACATCTTTAAACACGGAGATAACGGAACATTTTACATCTTTAAACACGGAGATAACAGAACATTTTACATCTTTAAACACGGAGATAACGGAACATTTTACATCTTCAAACACGGAGTTAACGGAACATTTTACATCTTCAAACACGGAGATAACGGAACATTTTACATCTTCAAACACGGAGATAACGGAACATTTTACATCTTTAAACACAGAGCTAACGGAACATTTTACATCTTTAAACACGGAGATAACGGAACATTTTACATCTTCAAACACGGAGATAACGGAACATTTTACATCTTCAAATACGGAGATAACGGAACATTTTACATCTTTAAACACGGAGATAACGGAACATTTTACATCTTTAAACACGGAGCTAACGGAATATTTTACATCTTTAAACACGGAGATAACAGAACATTTTACATCTTTAAACACGGAGATAACGGAACATTTTACATCTTTAAACACGGAGATAACGGAACATTTTACATCTTTAAACACGGAGCTAACGGAATATTTTACATCTTTAAACACGGAGATAACAGAACATTTTACATCTTTAAACACGGAGATAACAGAACATTTTACATCTTTAAACACGGAGATAACAGAACATTTTACATCTTTAAACACGGAGATAACAGAACATTTTACATCTTTAAACACGGAGATAACAGAACATTTTACATCTTTAAACACGGAGCTAACAGAACATTTTACATCTTTAAACACGGAGATAACGGAACATTTTATATCTTTAAACACGGAGATAACGGAACATTTTACATCTTCAAACACGGAGATAACGGAACATTTTACATCTTCAAATACGGAGATAACGGAACATTTTACATCTTTAAACACGGAGATAACGGAACATTTTACATCTTTAAACACGGAGATAACGGAACATTTTACATCTTTAAACACGGAGATAACAGAACATTTTACATCTTTAAACACGGAGATAACAGAACATTTTACATCTTTAACACGGAGCTAACAGAACATTTTACATCTTCAAACACGGAGATAACGGAACATTTTACATCTTCAAACACGGAGATAACGGAACATTTTACATCTTTAAACACGGAGATAACGGAACATTTTACATCTTTAAACACGGAGATAACGGAACATTTTACATCTTTAAACACGGAGATAACGGAACATTTTACATCTTCAAACACGGAGTTAACGGAACATTTTACATCTTCAAACACGGAGATAACGGAACATTTTACATCTTTAAACACGGAGCTAACGGAACATTTTACATCTTTAAACACGGAGATAACGGAACATTTTACATCTTCAAACACGGAGATAACGGAACATTTTACATCTTCAAATACGGAGATAACGGAACATTTTACATCTTTAAACACGGAGATAACGGAACATTTTACATCTTTAAACACGGAGATAACGGAACATTTTACATCTTTAAACACGGAGATAACAGAACATTTTACATCTTTAAACACGGAGATAACGGAACATTTTACATCTTTAAACACGGAGATAACGGAACATTTTACATCTTTAAACACGGAGCTAACGGAATATTTTACATCTTTAAACACGGAGATAACAGAACATTTTACATCTTTAAACACGGAGATAACGGAACATTTTACATCTTTAAACACGGAGATAACGGAACATTTTACATCTTTAAACACGGAGCTAACGGAATATTTTACATCTTTAAACACGGAGATAACAGAACATTTTACATCTTTAAACACGGAGATAACAGAACATTTTACATCTTTAAACACGGAGATAACAGAACATTTTACATCTTTAAACACGGAGATAACAGAACATTTTACATCTTTAAACACGGAGATAACAGAACATTTTACATCTTTAAACACGGAGCTAACGGAACATTTTACATCTTTAAACACGGAGATAACGGAACATTTTACATCTTTAAACACGGAGCTAACGGAATATTTTACATCTTTAAACACGGAGATAACAGAACATTTTACATCTTTAAACACGGAGATAACAGAACATTTTACATCTTTAAACACGGAGCTAACAGAACATTTTACATCTTTAAACACGGAGATAACAGAACATTTTACATCTTTAAACGGAGAAAACAGAACATTTTACATCTTTAAACACGGAGCTAACGGAACACTTTACATCTTTAAACACATAGATAACGGAACATTTTACATCTTTAAACACGGAGATAACGGAACATTTTACATCTTTAAACACGGAGATAACGGAACATTTTACATCTTTAAACACGGAGCTAACGGAATATTTTACATCTTTAAACACGGAGATAACAGAACATTTTACATCTTTAAACACGGAGATAACAGAACATTTTACATCTTTAAACACGGAGATAACAGAACATTTTACATCTTTAAACACGGAGATAACAGAACATTTTACATCTTTAAACGGAGAAAACAGAACATTTTACATCTTTAAACACGGAGCTAACGGAACACTTTACATCTTTAAACACATAGATAACGGAACATTTTACATCTTTAAACACGGAGATAACGGAACATTTTACATCTTTAAACACTGAGATAACGGAACATTTTACATCTTTAAACACGGAGATAACGGAACATTTTACATCTTTAAACACGGAGATAACGGAACATTTTACATCTTTAAACACGGAGATAACGGAACATTTTACATCTTTAAACACGGAGATAACAGAACATTTTACATCTTTAAACACGGAGATAACAGAACATTTTACATCTTTAAACACGGAGCTAACGGAACATTTTACATCTTTAAACACGGAGATAACGGAACATTTTACATCTTTAAACACGGAGCTAACGGAATATTTTACATCTTTAAACACGGAGATAACAGAACATTTTACATCTTTAAACACGGAGATAACAGAACATTTTACATCTTTAAACACGGAGCTAACAGAACATTTTACATCTTTAAACACGGAGATAACAGAACATTTTACATCTTTAAACGGAGAAAACAGAACATTTTACATCTTTAAACACGGAGCTAACGGAACACTTTACATCTTTAAACACAGATAACGGAACATTTTACATCTTTAAACACGGAGATAACGGAACATTTTACATCTTTAAACACGGAGATAACGGAACATTTTACATCTTTAAACACGGAGCTAACGGAATATTTTACATCTTTAAACACGGAGATAACAGAACATTTTACATCTTTAAACACGGAGATAACAGAACATTTTACATCTTTAAACACGGAGATAACAGAACATTTTACATCTTTAAACACGGAGCTAACGGAACATTTTACATCTTTAAACACGGAGATAACGGAACATTTTACATCTTTAAACACGGAGATAACGGAACATTTTACATCTTTAAACACGGAGCTAACGGAATATTTTACATCTTTAAACACGGAGATAACAGAACATTTTACATCTTTAAACACGGAGATAACAGAACATTTTACATCTTTAAACATGGAGATAACAGAACATTTTACATCTTTAAACACGGAGATAACAGAACATTTTACATCTTTAAACGGAGAAAACAGAACATTTTACATCTTTAAACACGGAGCTAACGGAACACTTTACATCTTTAAACACATAGATAACGGAACATTTTACATCTTTAAACACGGAGATAACGGAACATTTTACATCTTTAAACACTGAGATAACGGAACATTTTACATCTTTAAACACGGAGATAACGGAACATTTTACATCTTTAAACACGGAGATAACGGAACATTTTACATCTTTAAACACGGAGATAACGGAACATTTTACATCTTTAAACACGGAGCTAACGGAATATTTTACATCTTTAAACACGGAGATAACAGAACATTTTACATCTTTAAACACGGAGATAACAGAACATTTTACATCTTTAAACACGGAGATAACAGAACATTTTACATCTTTAAACACGGAGATAACAGAACATTTTACATCTTTAAACACGGAGATAACAGAACATTTTACATCTTTAAACACGGAGATAACAGAACATTTTACATCTTTAAACACGGAGCTAACGGAACATTTTACATCTTTAAACACGGAGATAACGGAACATTTTACATCTTTAAACACGGAGATAACGGAACATTTTACATCTTTAAACACGGAGATAACAGAACATTTTACATCTTTAAACACGGAGATAACAGAACATTTTACATCTTTAAACACGGAGCTAACGGAACATTTTACATCTTTAAACACGGAGATAACGGAACATTTTACATCTTTAAACACGGAGATAACGGAACATTTTACATCTTTAAACACGGAGCTAACGGAATATTTTACATCTTTAAACACGGAGATAACGGAACATTTTACATCTTTAAACGGAGATAACGGAACATTTTACATCTTTAAACGGAGATAACAGAACATTTTACATCTTTAAACACGTAGATAATGGAACGTTTTACATCTTTAAACACGGAGATAACGGAACATTTTATATCTTTAAACACGGAGATAACGGAACATTTTACATCTTTAAACACGGAGATAACGGAACATTTTACATCTTCAAACACGGAGATAACGGAACATTTTACATCTTCAAACACGGAGATAACGGAACATTTTACATCTTTAAACGGAGATAACAGAACATTTTACATCTTTAAACACGGAGATAACGGAACATTTTACATCTTTAAACACGGAGATAACGGAACATTTTATATCTTTAAACACGGAGATAACAGAACATTTTACATCTTTAAACACGGAGATAACGGAACATTTTACATCTTTAAACACGGAGATAACGGAACATTTTACATCTTTAAACACGGAGCTAACGGAATATTTTACATCTTTAAACACGGAGATAACAGAACATTTTACATCTTTAAACACGGAGATAACGGAACATTTTACATCTTTAAACACGGAGATAACGGAACATTTTACATCTTTAAACACGGAGCTAACGGAATATTTTACATCTTTAAACACGGAGATAACAGAACATTTTACATCTTTAAACACGGAGATAACAGAACATTTTACATCTTTAAACACGGAGATAACAGAACATTTTACATCTTTAAACACGGAGATAACAGAACATTTTACATCTTTAAACACGGAGCTAACGGAACATTTTACATCTTTAAACACGGAGATAACGGAACATTTTACATCTTTAAACACGGAGATAACGGAACATTTTACATCTTTAAACACGGAGCTAACGGAATATTTTACATCTTTAAACACGGAGATAACAGAACATTTTACATCTTTAAACACGGAGATAACAGAACATTTTACATCTTTAAACACGGAGATAACAGAACATTTTACATCTTTAAACACGGAGCTAACGGAACATTTTACATCTTTAAACACGGAGATAACGGAACATTTTACATCTTTAAACACGGAGATAACGGAACATTTTACATCTTTAAACACGGAGCTAACGGAATATTTTACATCTTTAAACACGGAGATAACAGAACATTTTACATCTTTAAACACGGAGATAACAGAACATTTTACATCTTTAAACATGGAGATAACAGAACATTTTACATCTTTAAACACGGAGATAACAGAACATTTTACATCTTTAAACGGAGAAAACAGAACATTTTACATCTTTAAACACGGAGCTAACGGAACACTTTACATCTTTAAACACATAGATAACGGAACATTTTACATCTTTAAACACGGAGATAACGGAACATTTTACATCTTTAAACACTGAGATAACGGAACATTTTACATCTTTAAACACGGAGATAACGGAACATTTTACATCTTTAAACACGGAGATAACGGAACATTTTACATCTTTAAACACGGAGATAACGGAACATTTTACATCTTTAAACACGGAGCTAACGGAATATTTTACATCTTTAAACACGGAGATAACAGAACATTTTACATCTTTAAACACGGAGATAACAGAACATTTTACATCTTTAAACACGGAGATAACAGAACATTTTACATCTTTAAACACGGAGATAACAGAACATTTTACATCTTTAAACACGGAGATAACAGAACATTTTACATCTTTAAACACGGAGATAACAGAACATTTTACATCTTTAAACACGGAGCTAACGGAACATTTTACATCTTTAAACACGGAGATAACGGAACATTTTACATCTTTAAACACGGAGATAACGGAACATTTTACATCTTTAAACACGGAGATAACAGAACATTTTACATCTTTAAACACGGAGATAACAGAACATTTTACATCTTTAAACACGGAGCTAACGGAACATTTTACATCTTTAAACACGGAGATAACGGAACATTTTACATCTTTAAACACGGAGATAACGGAACATTTTACATCTTTAAACACGGAGCTAACGGAATATTTTACATCTTTAAACACGGAGATAACGGAACATTTTACATCTTTAAACGGAGATAACGGAACATTTTACATCTTTAAACGGAGATAACAGAACATTTTACATCTTTAAACACGTAGATAATGGAACGTTTTACATCTTTAAACACGGAGATAACGGAACATTTTATATCTTTAAACACGGAGATAACGGAACATTTTACATCTTTAAACACGGAGATAACGGAACATTTTACATCTTCAAACACGGAGATAACGGAACATTTTACATCTTCAAACACGGAGATAACGGAACATTTTACATCTTTAAACGGAGATAACAGAACATTTTACATCTTTAAACACGGAGATAACGGAACATTTTACATCTTTAAACACGGAGATAACGGAACATTTTATATCTTTAAACACGGAGATAACAGAACATTTTACATCTTTAAACACGGAGATAACGGAACATTTTACATCTTCAAACACGGAGACAACGGAACATTTTACATCTTTAAACACGGAGATAACGGAACATTTTACATCTTTAAACGGAGAAAACAGAACATTTTACATCTTTAAACACGGAGCTAACGGAACACTTTACATCTTTAAACACATAGATAACGGAACATTTTACATCTTTAAACACGGAGATAACGGAACATTTTACATCTTTAAACACGGAGCTAACGGAATATTTTACATCTTTAAACACGGAGATAACAGAACATTTTACATCTTTAAACACGGAGATAACGGAACATTTTACATCTTTAAACACGGAGATAACGGAACATTTTACATCTTTAAACACGGAGCTAACGGAACATTTTACATCTTTAAACACGGAGATAACAGAACATTTTACATCTTTAAACACGGAGATAACAGAACATTTTACATCTTTAAACACGGAGATAACAGAACATTTTACATCTTTAAACACGGAGATAACAGAACATTTTACATCTTTAAACACTGAGCTAACGGAACATTTTACATCTTTAAACACGGAGATAACGGAACATTTTACATCTTTAAACACGGAGCTAACGGAATATTTTACATCTTTAAACACGGAGATAACAGAACATTTTACATCTTTAAACACGGAGATAACAGAACATTTTACATCTTTAAACACGGAGCTAACAGAACATTTTACATCTTTAAACACGGAGATAACAGAACATTTTACATCTTTAAACGGAGAAAACAGAACATTTTACATCTTTAAACACGGAGCTAACGGAACACTTTACATCTTTAAACACATAGATAACGGAACATTTTACATCTTTAAACACGGAGATAACGGAACATTTTACATCTTTAAACACGGAGATAACGGAACATTTTACATCTTTAAACACGGAGCTAACGGAATATTTTACATCTTTAAACACGGAGATAACAGAACATTTTACATCTTTAAACACGGAGATAACAGAACATTTTACATCTTTAAACACGGAGATAACAGAACATTTTACATCTTTAAACACGGAGCTAACGGAACATTTTACATCTTTAAACACGGAGATAACGGAACATTTTACATCTTTAAACACGGAGATAACGGAACATTTTACATCTTTAAACACGGAGCTAACGGAATATTTTACATCTTTAAACACGGAGATAACGGAACATTTTACATCTTTAAACACGGAGATAACAGAACATTTTACATCTTTAAACACGGAGATAACAGAACATTTTACATCTTTAAACACGGAGATAACAGAACATTTTACATCTTTAAACGGAGAAAACAGAACATTTTACATCTTTAAACACGGAGCTAACGGAACACTTTACATCTTTAAACACATAGATAACGGAACATTTTACATCTTTAAACACGGAGATAACGGAACATTTTACATCTTTAAACACTGAGATAACGGAACATTTTACATCTTTAAACACGGAGATAACGGACCATTTTACATCTTTAAACACGGAGATAACGGAACATTTTACATCTTTAAACACGGAGATAACGGAACATTTTACATCTTTAAACACGGAGCTAACGGAATATTTTACATCTTTAAACACAGAGATAACAGAACATTTTACATCTTTAAACACGGAGATAACAGAACATTTTACATCTTTAAACACGGAGATAACAGAACATTTTACATCTTTAAACACAGAGATAACAGAACATTTTACATCTTTAAACACGGAGATAACAGAACATTTTACATCTTTAAACACGGAGCTAACGGAACATTTTACATCTTTAAACACGGAGATAACGGAACATTTTACATCTTTAAACACGGAGATAACGGAACATTTTACATCTTTAAACACGGAGCTAACGGAATATTTTACATCTTTAAACACGGAGATAACGGAACATTTTACATCTTTAAACACGGAGATAACAGAACATTTTACATCTTTAAACACGGAGCTAACAGAACATTTTACATCTTTAAACACGGAGATAACAGAACATTTTACATCTTTAAACGGAGAAAACAGAACATTTTACATCTTTAAACACGGAGCTAACGGAACACTTTACATCTTTAAACACATAGATAACGGAACATTTTACATCTTTAAACACGGAGATAACGGAACATTTTACATCTTTAAACACGGAGATAACGGAACATTTTACATCTTTAAACACGGAGCTAACGGAATATTTTACATCTTTAAACACGGAGATAACAGAACATTTTACATCTTTAAACACGGAGATAACAGAACATTTTACATCTTTAAACACGGAGATAACAGAACATTTTACATCTTTAAACACGGAGATAACAGAACATTTTACATCTTTAAACACGGAGATAACAGAACATTTTACATCTTTAAACACGGAGATAACGGAACATTTTACATCTTTAAACACGGAGCTAACGGAATATTTTACATCTTTAAACACGGAGATAACGGAACATTTTACATCTTTAAACACGGAGATAACGGAACACTTTACATCTTTAAACACATAGATAACGGAACATTTTACATCTTTAAACACGGAGATAACGGAACATTTTACATTTTTAAACACGGAGATAACGGAACATTTTACATCTTTAAACACGGAGCTAACGGAACATTTTACATCTTTAAACGGAGATAACAGAACATTTTACATCTTTAAACACATAGATAATGGAACGTTTTACATCTTTAAACACGGAGATAACGGAACATTTTACATCTTTAAACACGGAGATAACGGAACATTTTATATCTTTAAACATGGAGATAACGGAACATTTTACATCTTTAAACACGGAGATAACGGAACATTTTACATCTTCAAACACGGAGATAACGGAACATTTTACATCTTCAAACACGGAGATAACGGAACATTTTACATCTTTAAACGGAGATAACAGAACATTTTACATCTTTAAACACGGAGCTAACAGAACACTTTACATCTTTAAACACATAGATAATGGAACATTTTACATCTTTAAACACGGAGATAACGGAACATTTTACATCTTTAAACACGGAGATAACGGAACATTTTATATCTTTAAACACGGAGATAACGGAACATTTTACATCTTTAAACACGGAGATAACGGAATATTTTACATCTTCAAACACGGAGATAACGGAACATTTTACATCTTCAAACACGGAGATAACGGAACATTTTACATCTTTAAACACGGAGATAACGGAACATTTTACATCTTTAAACACGGAGATAACAGAACATTTTACATCTTTAAACACGGACACAACTGAACATTTTACATCTTTAAACACGGAGCTAACAGAACATTTTACATCTTTAAACACGGAGATAACAGAACATTTTACATCTTTAAACACGGAGATAACAGAACATTTTACATCTTTAAACGGAGAAAACAGAACATTTTACATCTTTAAACACGGAGCTAACGGAACACTTTACATCTTTAAACACATAGATAACGGAACATTTTACATCTTTAAACACGGAGATAACGGAACATTTTACATCTTTAAACACGGAGATAACGGAACATTTTACATCTTTAAACACGGAGATAACAGAACATTTTACATCTTTAAACACGGAGATAACAGAACATTTTACATCTTTAAACACGGAGATAACAGAACATTTTACATCTTTAAACACGGAGATAACAGAACATTTTACATCTTTAAACGGAGAAAACAGAACATTTTACATCTTTAAACACGGAGCTAACGGAACACTTTACATCTTTAAACACATAGATAACGGAACATTTTACATCTTTAAACACGGAGATAACGGAACATTTTACATCTTTAAACACTGAGATAACGGAACATTTTACATCTTTAAACACGGAGATAACGGAACATTTTACATCTTTAAACACGGAGATAACGGAACATTTTACATCTTTAAACACGGAGATAACGGAACATTTTACATCTTTAAACACGGAGATAACAGAACATTTTACATCTTTAAACACGGAGCTAACAGAACATTTTACATCTTTAAACACGGAGATAACAGAACATTTTACATCTTTAAACGGAGAAAACAGAACATTTTACATCTTTAAACACGGAGCTAACGGAACACTTTACATCTTTAAACACATAGATAACGGAACATTTTACATCTTTAAACACGGAGATAACGGAACATTTTACATCTTTAAACACGGAGATAACGGAACATTTTACATCTTTAAACACGGAGCTAACGGAATATTTTACATCTTTAAACACGGAGATAACAGAACATTTTACATCTTTAAACACGGAGATAACAGAACATTTTACATCTTTAAACACGGAGATAACAGAACATTTTACATCTTTAAACACGGAGATAACAGAACATTTTACATCTTTAAACACGGAGATAACAGAACATTTTACATCTTTAAACACGGAGATAACGGAACATTTTACATCTTTAAACACGGAGCTAACGGAATATTTTACATCTTTAAACACGGAGATAACGGAACATTTTACATCTTTAAACACGGAGATAACGGAACACTTTACATCTTTAAACACATAGATAACGGAACATTTTACATCTTTAAACACGGAGATAACGGAACATTTTACATTTTTAAACACGGAGATAACGGAACATTTTACATCTTTAAACACGGAGCTAACGGAACATTTTACATCTTTAAACGGAGATAACAGAACATTTTACATCTTTAAACACATAGATAATGGAACGTTTTACATCTTTAAACACGGAGATAACGGAACATTTTACATCTTTAAACACGGAGATAACGGAACATTTTATATCTTTAAACATGGAGATAACGGAACATTTTACATCTTTAAACACGGAGATAACGGAACATTTTACATCTTCAAACACGGAGATAACGGAACATTTTACATCTTCAAACACGGAGATAACGGAACATTTTACATCTTTAAACGGAGATAACAGAACATTTTACATCTTTAAACACGGAGCTAACAGAACACTTTACATCTTTAAACACATAGATAATGGAACATTTTACATCTTTAAACACGGAGATAACGGAACATTTTACATCTTTAAACACGGAGATAACGGAACATTTTATATCTTTAAACACGGAGATAACGGAACATTTTACATCTTTAAACACGGAGATAACGGAATATTTTACATCTTCAAACACGGAGATAACGGAACATTTTACATCTTCAAACACGGAGATAACGGAACATTTTACATCTTTAAACACGGAGATAACGGAACATTTTACATCTTTAAACACGGAGATAACAGAACATTTTACATCTTTAAACACGGACACAACTGAACATTTTACATCTTTAAACACGGAGCTAACAGAACATTTTACATCTTTAAACACGGAGATAACAGAACATTTTACATCTTTAAACACGGAGATAACAGAACATTTTACATCTTTAAACGGAGAAAACAGAACATTTTACATCTTTAAACACGGAGCTAACGGAACACTTTACATCTTTAAACACATAGATAACGGAACATTTTACATCTTTAAACACGGAGATAACGGAACATTTTACATCTTTAAACACGGAGATAACGGAACATTTTACATCTTTAAACACGGAGATAACAGAACATTTTACATCTTTAAACACGGAGATAACAGAACATTTTACATCTTTAAACACGGAGATAACAGAACATTTTACATCTTTAAACACGGAGATAACAGAACATTTTACATCTTTAAACGGAGAAAACAGAACATTTTACATCTTTAAACACGGAGCTAACGGAACACTTTACATCTTTAAACACATAGATAACGGAACATTTTACATCTTTAAACACGGAGATAACGGAACATTTTACATCTTTAAACACTGAGATAACGGAACATTTTACATCTTTAAACACGGAGATAACGGAACATTTTACATCTTTAAACACGGAGATAACGGAACATTTTACATCTTTAAACACGGAGATAACGGAACATTTTACATCTTTAAACACGGAGCTAACGGAATATTTTACATCTTTAAACACGGAGATAACAGAACATGTTACATCTTTAAACACGGAGATAACAGAACATTTTACATCTTTAAACACGGAGATAACAGAACATTTTACATCTTTAAACACGGAGCTAACAGAACATTTTACATCTTTAAACACGGAGATAACAGAACATTTTACATCTTTAAACACGGAGCTAACGGAACATTTTACATCTTTAAACACGGAGATAACGGAACATTTTACATCTTTAAACGGAGAAAACAGAACATTTTACATCTTTAAACACGGAGCTAACGGAACACTTTACATCTTTAAACACATAGATAACGGAACATTTTACATCTTTAAACACGGAGATAACGGAACATTTTACATCTTTAAACACGGAGATAACGGAACATTTTACATCTTTAAACACGGAGCTAACGGAATATTTTACATCTTTAAACATGGAGATAACAGAACATTTTACATCTTTAAACACGGAGATAACAGAACATTTTACATCTTTAAACACGGAGATAACAGAACATTTTACATCTTTAAACACGGAGCTAACGGAACATTTTACATCTTTAAACACGGAGATAACGGAACATTTTACATCTTTAAACACGGAGATAACGGAACATTTTACATCTTTAAACACGGAGATAACAGAACATTTTACATCTTTAAACACGGAGATAACAGAACATTTTACATCTTTAAACGGAGAAAACAGAACATTTTACATCTTTAAACACGGAGCTAACGGAACACTTTACATCTTTAAACACATAGATAACGGAACATTTTACATCTTTAAACACGGAGATAACGGAACATTTTACATCTTTAAACACGGAGATAACGGAACATTTTACATCTTTAAACACGGAGATAACAGAACATTTTACATCTTTAAACACGGAGATAACAGAACATTTTACATCTTTAAACACGGAGATAACAGAACATTTTACATCTTTAAACACGGAGATAACAGAACATTTTACATCTTTAAACGGAGAAAACAGAACATTTTACATCTTTAAACACGGAGCTAACGGAACACTTTACATCTTTAAACACATAGATAACGGAACATTTTACATCTTTAAACACGGAGATAACGGAACATTTTACATCTTTAAACACTGAGATAACGGAACATTTTACATCTTTAAACACGGAGATAACGGAACATTTTACATCTTTAAACACGGAGATAACGGAACATTTTACATCTTTAAACACGGAGATAACGGAACATTTTACATCTTTAAACACGGAGCTAACGGAATATTTTACATCTTTAAACACGGAGATAACAGAACATGTTACATCTTTAAACACGGAGATAACAGAACATTTTACATCTTTAAACACGGAGATAACAGAACATTTTACATCTTTAAACACGGAGCTAACAGAACATTTTACATCTTTAAACACGGAGATAACAGAACATTTTACATCTTTAAACACGGAGCTAACGGAACATTTTACATCTTTAAACACGGAGATAACGGAACATTTTACATCTTTAAACACGGAGATAACAGAACATTTTACATCTTTAAACACGGAGATAACAGAACATTTTACATCTTTAAACGGAGAAAACAGAACATTTTACATCTTTAAACACGGAGCTAACGGAACACTTTACATCTTTAAACACATAGATAACGGAACATTTTACATCTTTAAACACGGAGATAACGGAACATTTTACATCTTTAAACACGGAGATAACGGAACATTTTACATCTTTAAACACGGAGCTAACGGAATATTTTACATCTTTAAACATGGAGATAACAGAACATTTTACATCTTTAAACACGGAGATAACAGAACATTTTACATCTTTAAACACGGAGATAACAGAACATTTTACATCTTTAAACACGGAGCTAACGGAACATTTTACATCTTTAAACACGGAGATAACGGAACATTTTACATCTTTAAACACGGAGATAACGGAACATTTTACATCTTTAAACACGGAGATAACAGAACATTTTACATCTTTAAACACGGAGATAACAGAACATTTTACATCTTTAAAGACGGAGATAACAGAACATTTTACATCTTTAAACACGGAGATAACAGAACATTTTACATCTTTAAACGGAGAAAACAGAACATTTTACATCTTTAAACACGGAGCTAACGGAACACTTTACATCTTTAAACACATAGATAACGGAACATTTTACATCTTTAAACACGGAGATAACGGAACATTTTACATCTTTAAACACTGAGATAACGGAACATTTTACATCTTTAAACACGGAGATAACGGAACATTTTACATCTTTAAACACGGAGATAACGGAACATTTTACATCTTTAAACACGGAGATAACGGAACATTTTACATCTTTAAACACGGAGCTAACGGAATATTTTACATCTTTAAACACGGAGATAACAGAACATGTTACATCTTTAAACACGGAGATAACAGAACATTTTACATCTTTAAACACGGAGATAACAGAACATTTTACATCTTTAAACACGGAGCTAACAGAACATTTTACATCTTTAAACACGGAGATAACAGAACATTTTACATCTTTAAACACGGAGCTAACGGAACATTTTACATCTTTAAACATGGAGATAACGGAACATTTTACATCTTTAAACACGGAGATAACGGAACATTTTACATCTTTAAACACGGAGCTAACGGAATATTTTACATCTTTAAACACGGAGATAACAGAACATTTTACATCTTTAAACACGGAGATAACAGAACATTTTACATCTTTAAACACGGAGCTAACAGAACATTTTACATCTTTAAACACGGAGATAACAGAACATTTTACATCTTTAAACGGAGAAAACAGAACATTTTACATCTTTAAACACGGAGCTAACGGAACACTTTACATCTTTAAACACATAGATAACGGAACATTTTACATCTTTAAACACGGAGATAACGGAACATTTTACATCTTTAAACACGGAGATAACGGAACATTTTACATCTTTAAACACGGAGCTAACGGAATATTTTACATCTTTAAACACGGAGATAACAGAACATTTTACATCTTTAAACACGGAGATAACAGAACATTTTACATCTTTAAACACGGAGATAACAGAACATTTTACATCTTTAAACACGGAGATAACAGAACATTTTACATCTTTAAACACGGAGATAACAGAACATTTTACATCTTTAAACACGGAGCTAACGGAACATTTTACATCTTTAAACACGGAGATAACGGAACATTTTACATCTTTAAACACGGAGCTAACGGAACATTTTACATCTTTAAACACGGAGCTAACGGAATATTTTACATCTTTAAACACGGAGATAACAGAACATTTTACATCTTTAAACACGGAGATAACAGAACATTTTACATCTTTAAACACGGAGCTAACAGAACATTTTACATCTTTAAACACGGAGATAACAGAACATTTTACATCTTTAAACGGAGAAAACAGAACATTTTACATCTTTAAACACGGAGCTAACGGAACATTTTACATCTTTAAACACATAGATAACGGAACATTTTACATCTTTAAACACGGAGATAACGGAACATTTTACATCTTTAAACACGGAGATAACGGAACATTTTACATCTTTAAACACGGAGCTAACGGAATATTTTACATCTTTAAACACGGAGATAACAGAACATTTTACATCTTTAAACACGGAGATAACAGAACATTTTACATCTTTAAACACGGAGATAACAGAACATTTTACATCTTTAAACACGGAGATAACGGAACATTTTACATCTTTAAACACGGAGATAACAGAACATTTTACATCTTTAAACACGGAGCTAACGGAACATTTTACATCTTTAAACACGGAGATAACGGAACATTTTACATCTTTAAACACGGAGATAACGGAACATTTTACATCTTTAAACACGGAGCTAACGGAACACTTTACATCTTTAAACACATAGATAACGGAACATTTTACATCTTTAAACACGGAGATAACGGAACATTTTACATCTTTAAACACTGAGATAACGGAACATTTTACATCTTTAAACACGGAGATAACGGAACATTTTACATCTTTAAACACGGAGATAACGGAACATTTTACATCTTTAAACACGGAGATAACGGAACATTTTACATCTTTAAACACGGAGCTAACGGAATATTTTACATCTTTAAACACGGAGATAACAGAACATTTTACATCTTTAAACACGGAGATAACAGAACATTTTACATCTTTAAACACGGAGATAACAGAACATTTTACATCTTTAAACACGGAGATAACAGAACATTTTACATCTTTAAACACGGAGCTAACGGAACATTTTACATCTTTAAACACGGAGATAACGGAACATTTTACATCTTTAAACACGGAGATAACGGAACATTTTACATCTTTAAACACGGAGCTAACGGAATATTTTACATCTTTAAACACGGAGATAACAGAACATTTTACATCTTTAAACACGGAGATAACAGAACATTTTACATCTTTAAACACGGAGCTAACAGAACATTTTACATCTTTAAACACGGAGATGACAGAACATTTTACATCTTTAAACGGAGAAAACAGAACATTTTACATCTTTAAACACGGAGCTAACGGAACACTTTACATCTTTAAACACATAGATAACGGAACATTTTACATCTTTAAACACGGAGATAACGGAACATTTTACATCTTTAAACACGGAGATAACGGAACATTTTACATCTTTAAACACGGAGCTAACGGAATATTTTACATCTTTAAACACGGAGATAACGGAACATTTTACATCTTTAAACACGGAGATAACAGAACATTTTACATCTTTAAACACGGAGATAACAGAACATTTTACATCTTTAAACACGGAGATAACGGAACATTTTACATCTTTAAACACGGAGATAACAGAACATTTTACATCTTTAAACACGGAGCTAACGGAACATTTTACATCTTTAAACACGGAGATAACGGAACATTTTACATCTTTAAACACGGAGATAACGGAACATTTTACATCTTTAAACACGGAGCTAACGGAATATTTTACATCTTTAAACACGGAGATAACGGAACATTTTACATCTTTAAACGGAGATAACGGAACATTTTACATCTTTAAACGGAGATAACAGAACATTTTACATCTTTAAACACATAGATAATGGAACGTTTTACATCTTTAAACACGGAGATAACGGAACATTTTACATCTTTAAACACGGAGATAACGGAACATTTTATATCTTTAAACACGGAGATAACGGAACATTTTACATCTTTAAACACGGAGATAACGGAACATTTTACATCTTCAAACACGGAGATAACGGAACATTTTACATCTTCAAACACGGAGATAACGGAACATTTTACATCTTTAAACGGAGATAACAGAACATTTTACATCTTTAAACACGGAGATAACAGAACATTTTACATCTTTAAACACTGAGCTAACAGAACATTTTACATCTTTAAACACGGAGATAACAGAACATTTTACATCTTTAAACACTGAGATAACAGAACATCCACATCTTCTCACAGGGGGAGGATCTGAATCCAGAGTTCAGGGCCTCTGTAGATCCAGAAACCACCAAACAGACAAGATGATGGAGACAATCAGTTCTATCAGTTAAATAAGTAGATGAACTCTTTCCCTTCTGTCACATGACTCAGATCAGTTACCTGTTACTCCCCTGAGTCTTTATTGTTACTGAGATTTTCTGGTTTCATGTTTCTGCCTCTTTTCAAACCTCATGTCCTCCTATCCTCCCTCCCCCTCCCCCTCTCTCTGTCTCATGACCTCACCCCCCTCCCCAGACAGTGGTCTCTTTATTTCTCTCCATCACTGAGCTCTTTATTTATTGACCAGCTGATCACTGGCTGTCACCAGACCATTGAACCTCTTCTACATATATATAATATTATTATTTAATATGTTTCACTTTCCTGAGAATCAAACTGAGAAATAATAAATAATATAACAACACACACACTTCCTCTTCCTGCCCCTCCCAGTTCAGAGAAGAAGTTAATGTGAAAAACAGTCAGAACAGAAAGCAGAAGTACAGGCAGAGAGAGAGAGAGACAGAGATTTTTTTGATTTTTAGAAAACCTTTATTTTCTTTGAACATGTTTCTTTATCATTTAAAACGGTTAAACAAAATAAAGTCCAACAAACATAAACTTGTCTTTGATTGTCTTTAGACTGTGAGATCTTATTCTCACTTAGCTCCATCTTTGTTCAGCTCTTTGTTCACTTTGTGAACTATCTTCTTCAGTCTGAAGCCTTCCTGCTGAGTGAGACCTCCTCTGTCCTTGCTTCTCATGTGAGCTCTGGCAGAGCTGGAGAGCTTCTCTTTGTCAGAGAGGTAGTCCTCCACTTTGGCTCCTCTCACATTCTTACTCCTCTTCAGAAACTCCTTTATCTCCTCCACGCTGTACACTGTAAATATGTCAGCAGCAGAGTCCTCCTCCAGACTGGATTCAGAGTCCTCTTCCAGACTGGACTCAGAGTCTTCCTCCAGACTGGACTCACACTCTGCCGCTCCTCCACTTTCTTTCGTTGCCACTTTCTTCGCCTGTGAGCTTCCGCTGTCTCCTCTCTGTTTCCTCTTCAGCTGAGGGGCTTTGAGCTGCTCCTCGTCTGCTTCCATGTCCACCTCCCTACCTGTCTCCACCTGTCCTCCAGCACTCTCCCTCACCTGCTGGACCTCACTTGCCCCGTCCTTCATCACCTCTTGTCCCCCACTTTTCCTCTCTTCTCTCACCTCCTGTACCCCACTTGTTTCCTCCACCCTCACCTCCTGGGTCTCACTTGTTTCCTCCACCCTCACCTCCTGGGTCCCACTTGTCCCCTCCTCCCTCCCCTTTTGGACCCCACCTGTCCCCTCCTGTCCGCCTTGCTTGTCCCCTCAGCCCTCCTCAATACCTTTCTGGTTCTGGTCTCTATGGGTTAGGGTTACTCTCACCTTGAACACTAGGTTGAGCCCCTTGCTCCTGTTGTTTGGGATCAACAGCAGCTGTCTCCTGTGAGACACCACGTGCTTCAGGAGAGGAGACCTGCACCCAGAGGACACTTTCTTCACCCCAGACACTATCCTCCCGTGTCTCGATAGTTCTCTGGTTATGTCTTCATCTCTGATGAACGGTGGGACGTTGGACACTGTTACCTTCACAGCCGGTGTGCAGAGACGGTACACGGGGAAGAAGTCATCGCCCACCTCGATCCCGTTGTCAATCACCACTTCCGCATTTCTGATGGTGTCTAAAAAGATGACCACGGCATTGTTCATTCGGGCAGCGGACTTCACGCTGCTGTGGCCGACAAGTTCACCCACAGCCAGGCTGCATTCCTCCACTGACACCGGGAACGTCGGCGGGATCTTTATGCCGTGTTTCCTCGTGAGGTCGGTCATGTCCATGGTGGCGTTTAGCAGCCGACAGCTCGCGCTGCTCGACTGCAACCACTCACAAAGACCCCAAAACCAGCTAAATGTTCACACAAACACCGTGAGAAACACTATCACATCCAACGTTAACTAGTGACGGAAAAATACCGAAAAAAATCAGTTAATCGCTCTCGAACATGCTCCGTCAACTTCACACTCCTTCCACTCAGAGAGAGAGAGAGAGAGAGATTTTTAAGAAACCTTTATTTTCTTAAAACATGAAAAAAACATTGCCATGGCACAGGGTAGGAAATTTACATATTTTTTTTTAGGCATATTAGGCAGTAGTCTACAGATTCAAAGTGTTTTCTTAGATTTTTTTAACAAAAAAACAAACATAAATCAGACAATCATATTCAATTTATTCTTATTTCTTTGTGGTTATTTATTGTTATTATTACATTTTTAAACAACTATTAACAATTATTAAGTCAACGATGCCTTGATTACATATACATCAGTCATTGTGTGGAATTATTGAGAAAAACATTTTTATAGCACCTTAAAAATTTTAAAAATGTGCCATTTGAAGGTACAAATTCAGTTCAGAGTTTTTACTTAGTAAAATATCTTAATTGACTGTCAGTCAGGTATTATTCATTAGCAACCCTCAAATCAAAGAATAAAGACACTTTACGCACAATTTAGGCGTATTTTCCCTTTAACTCACGAGATGCAGCATGTTTTATACTTAATGTGAATATAATTCATACTTTGTTGGCATCTTATTCTGAAAACCGGATATTCGTCTGAAGAAACCGGATGTTGTCTCACGTTAATCTTTCCGCTATCTTTGAAAGTCCTTCGCTCGCTCCCGATCTGTGCCGTTTGAATGAGTTTACCGTGAATGTCAGCATATAGGTGCACTAACATGTAAGTGTCTGCTGAGTTGACCACAGTCTCGCAGTCACAGGTCTGATGAAGAAGCGCTCCATTTATTTATTCGTTTACAAAGTTCGGGGGCATTTTTTGCCCCTCTCCTAGTGATATCAGGGGCAAAATGATATTTCTTGGAGTCGTGCCACCCTGGATGTCCATCTTGGCTCCGTTCACCAGCGGTTCTTGAAGCAGCCAGTGTGAGCACGTGGGCTCTGGTCTCTTATTCTCCATTAGCTCCATCTTTGTTCAGCTCTTTCTTTAATATCTGAACTATTTTCTTCAGTCTGAAGCCTTCTTGCTCTGTGAGACCTCCTCTGTCTTTACTCCTCATGTGTGCTCTGACAGAGTTTAAGAGCTTCTCTTTGTCAGAGATGTAGTCCTCCACTTTAGCTCCTCTTACATTTTTACTCTTCATCAGATAATCCTGTATCTCCTCCACACTGTAGCCTTCAGAGCTCTTACAACTGCCAGCCCTGCACTCAGAGAGCTCACTGTCAGCAGCAGCGTCCTCCTCCTGACTGGACTCAGAGTCCTTCTCCAGACTGGACTCATACTCAGCTGCTCCTATACTTCCTGTCGTTGCCACTTTTTTGGCCTGTGAGCTTCCACTATTTCCTCTCTGTTTCCTCTTCAGCTGAGGGGCTTTGAGTTGCTCCTCGTCTTCCTCCATGTCTACCTCACTACCTGACTCCACCTGTCTTCCAGTTCTCTCCCTCATCTTCTGGACATCACTTGTCTCCTCTTCCCTCACCTCCTGTGCTCCACTTGTTCCCTCCTGTCCGTCCTGCTTGTCCCCTCTGCCCTCCTCAGTACCTCTCTGGTTCTGGTCTTCATGAGAACCGTTTCCCCCAGTACAAGCTCTGCTCTGATGTCCTTCTTTCCCACAGCTGTAACATTTAAAATCATCAGTCTTTGCAAAGATTACATAATCAAAGTCCTCTACTGTGAGTTTGAACACGAGGTTGACCTCCCTGCTCCTGTTGTTGGGGATCATGAGGACATGTCTCCTGTGAGACACCACGTGTTTTAACAGCGGGGATTTAAAACCAGAAGACACTTCCCTAACCGGAGACACTACCTTCCCGTGTTTGGACAGCTCTCTGATTATGTCATCGTTTCTAATAAACGGAGGAACGTTAGATACAGTAACTCTTACTGCCGGTGAGCTGAGAGGGCAGGAAGTGTTCACCCACCTCGATCCCGTTCTCCAACACCACTTCCGCAGCTTCTAAGCTATCTAGAAAGATGACCACAGCGTTGTTCATCCGCGCTGCAGACTTCATGCAGCTGTGGCCAACAAGCTCCCCCACTGCCAGGCTGATTCCTTCACTGAACACCCGAACAGCGGCGGGATCTTCACCCCGTGCTTCCTGGTCAAATCCGTCAGGCTCATGGTGGCGTTTAGCAGCCGACAGCTTGCGCTGATCAGCTGCAAACCCCCACAAACAAAGACCCTAAAACCCCCTAAATGTGCACACAAACCCCGTGAACCCTACACACTACACTACACTACCATACCCAACATTACCCTGTGAAGAAAAATGTCGAAAAATCGCTAGTATCGCTCTCACAACCACGCTCCTTCAGCTCCGTGCTCCTTCCACTCAGAGAGAGAGAGAGACAGAGACAGGATCAACCAAAGTCTCAGATTCTACTTCCTGTTCATGACATCATCGTCATCATGAGGAAGGTATGAGACGTTTACACAGCAGACCTGATCAGAGCTACTCTCTTGACTCTACTTCTCTCTTGATTTATTACCTCAGTAAACATTGTAAACATGAGTTTATGGTCTCAATCTCTAGTTTCAAGTCTCCTTCAATACAGCATGATGTTCATTTAGTACATTATGGTCCATTTAGAGTCACACAGACCATAAAGCAGGGTACGTCCACAAACCAACTCCTTGTTTTGTTCACCAGGTTGTCATTAAAGATGGCCGCCTTGTTGGTTAACGTCACGTTACTGTGGTGATCCTTCCTAGCATGACTTTAAATCCTTTTTTAGATTCAGTCTGAATCACCTGACTCTGAGTTCATTATGAGGTCACAGTGCTGGTTTCTATCTGGACTACATCTCCCATGAGGTTGCTACTGCGAGAGACGTCTGTTGACGATGTTTAAAGTTCCGTTAAATGGAAGCAGCTGATTGGTTGTTTCCAGCTCGTCACTCCAGGACTTTTTGAACCTTTTTCCCAACTTTCCCATGATGCCCTGCTGCTTCCTGTTGTGTGTGTGTAACACGTCCGTCTGTCCTCAGAACAAGGAGAAGGTGCGTCTGAAGGAGCGAGAGAAGGAGGCGCGAGAGAGGGAGGCGCGTTACTCCAACGGCCACCTGTTCACCTCCCTGACGGTGTCGTCCACCACGCTGTGCTCCTCCTGCAACAGGAGCATCACGGCCAAGGAGGCGCTCAGCTGCCCAGGTAATACTAATATATCAGTATTTATACTGTGTATATATATATGTATATATATATATATATACATATATATATATATATATACAGTATATATAGTACTCAAACACACATTCATTCTCTTATTATAATACAGAAGAGGAGAATATGTAACACAATAAATGAAAAACATGTAAAAACAAACATGAAGCACAACCTGTGTGTGTGTGTGTGTGTAACAGATGGTGTGTTAATCCTCCTCACAATGAACAGATGTACTTCTTCAGATTTTCAGATTAACACACACGTTATCATGCGTTGTGATTGGCTGCTGAGGTTGAACCCTGAGAAGTGGGTCGAGGGGACACGTGTTTAATGTGTGTGTGTGTATGTGTGTGTTTGTGTATGTGTGTGTGACCACTGAAAACAGTGCAGTCTATTTTTTCCTCGTCTTTGCTTTTGTTTTTTTTCAGGAATGTTGACTTTAGATTTCTTTAGAGGTGCTTTGAGATCATAAAAAATGTTCTGAAGATCCTTAAAGAACTTAATGGGTCACTGAAGAGGTTCCAGGGTTCTAGTGGAGGTTCTATGGGTCCAGAACCAGAAACCAGCTGCAAAATCTGTTTGGTTTTAGCCGCAGGAATGTGTGACATACAGGTGTACTGTGACTTACGGGTGTACTGTGACGTACGGGTGTACTGTGACGTACGGGTGTACTCTGATGTACGGGTGTACTGTGACTTACCGGTGTACTGTGACGTACGGGTGTACTGTGACGTACGGGTGTACTCTGATGTACGGGTGTACTGTGAAGTACGGGTGTACTGTGATGTACGGGTGTACTGTGACGTACGGGTGTACTGTGATGTACGGGTGTACTGTGAAGTACGGGTGTACTCTGATGTACGGGTACACAATATGACTAACATTTTTCTGACCAGCTACCTGTCTCTCTCTCTCTCTGTCTATCTGTCTGCCTGTCTGTCCCTCAGCATGTAACGTCACCATCCATAACCGCTGCAGAGACAGTCTGGCCAGCTGTGCCAAGATGAAGCAACGGGTAAGAACTGTCTAACTGTCTTCACTGGTTACCTGTCCATCTCTCTAGCTGCCTGTCTCTCTGCCTGTCTGTTCTGATTGCCTGTCTGTCTCTCTCTAACAGCAACAGAAGCTGACGCTGTCGAGAAACAGTTCAGCTCTGCAGAACGTCACCATGCGCACCAAAAGTGAGTCAACCTGTCTGTCGGTCTGTCTGTCTGTCACATTGAAGGACACTATCCAGCTACATTGTGGGAATCGTAGGATCCAGTGTTCATTCTGTTTGTGTCTATCAGGATAGAAACTAGTGGTATTTGTTGGATTTATAATCGATCAGGTATCTGTGTTGCTTCTTTAAAGGTGAAGAAGAAGAGTATTTCTTCTTCTTCTTCTGTTCTTTAATCTTGACATTGTGTTTTGTGTCCTCAGCTCCAATGATGAAGGAGCGTCCCAGCTCGGCCATCTATCCCTCCGACAGTCTTCGTCAGTCTTTGCCCCGACGCGTTCGCTCCGGCCTCTCATTGGCTAAGAGCGTCTCCACCAATAACATCGCAGGGTGAGAGCAAGCTGCCACCTGATTGGTTGTTGGATGTATTTATCACTATATATAATATAAGGCCCACTTCATATTATTATTATTATTTTATTTGTCAATTTGTAGTTCAGTTTAATGTGTTTCTAATATTCTATTGAATCATTTCTACTGAGCGTACTCTCTCCACCTGTCTGTCTCACTCTCACCTGTCTCTCCCTCCACCTGTCTGTCTCTCAGGATGAGTGAGGAGTCTGTGGGTCTCAGGAGGATTCTGTCTCAGTCCACTGAGTCTCTGAACTTCAGGAGCAGGACTCTGTCCATGGAGTCTCTGACTGACGACGGTCTGTAGCTTTATATTTTTATATCACCTATGTAGAGTTTATAATAATTAATTATCTTATCAGCACATTATTAGGGCCCGAGCACCGACGTAGTTGGAGCGTAGGACCTATTGTTCTTCAAATGTTTTTTATTCTTCTTAATATTATTCTGCGTCTTTCAAGGGGAAAAAGAGGTGCTTGGGCTACACGTCCATTCTTCAACATTTGCACAAAATTCAGGATCGGTGAAAATTGAGTCGTTGGGCAAAGGTCGGACAAAATGACTCGATAGCGCCACCTAGAGTGCAGCCCCAACTTTTGGTTTCACCTAGCTGTATGAAATTTGGTAGGTATATGTAACGTGATGGGACGTACAAAAAAGCCTCAAAGAGGTATGTCCTAAACCCAACAGGAAGTCGGCCATTTTGAATTTCATGACCTTTTTGGACCATTTCAAGGCGTCATACTTTAACGAACTCCTTCCAGAGATTTGACCCGATCAACTTCAGATTCGGTCAGTATGCTCTTGAGACCTTGGCAGTGAAAAGTTACTCAAAGATCAAAAAGTTTTCGAACTATGTATCCGTGGCGTAGCGTCAAAAAAACACCATTCGCCGCGAAACAGGAAGTTGTTGTAACTCGGCCGTACATTGTCTAATCTGCTCAAATCTCTCATATGTCATAACATCCTGACCCAGAACACATCTATATGACAATTTAGAATCATAGTAATAGCGCCACTTAGTGGCAACTGGAAGTTGTAAGTTGTGTACTTTGACATCCTGCTCCTCACAGATTAATCAGATCCCTCTCAAATGTTGTCAGAAAAGCCTTAAGACCTTGATAATGCTTCATTGTGAAGATTGTAAGAAGTTATTGAAGGGCGGCGGATTGGCAAATTTCGATCCTTCGCCATGAATGAATAAACTGATGTATCTCGACTCCACATCATCAGATCTTTACCAGATTTCACATGTTTGATTAGACTCCAGTGCTGAAGACATCTGCAGGCCAATTTAGAATCATAGTCATAGCGCCACCTACTGGTAACAGTCAGTTAAAGTCTTTATACTTTGGCTTGTTTCTCTTAGTAGGTAAATCAGATCAACATCAAGTTAGTTCCACAGAAATATAATAATCATAATGCCAGTTCATGAAGCTTTTGATGTTTCGTCAAACGCCGTTGCCGTGGCAACGCAGTCTTCGCCGTAAAAAACGAAGGTAATTTTGAGAGGCTAAAAATACTCGAAACATCAGCAAACTTAGCATTCATATTTAAAGCCAAAAAGTGTAGCTACATATTATGATTTTATTGGTTCAGATTGCCAAGTCGGCTCAATAGCGCCCCCTACAAAATTTCGCCGATGCAGCCCCCGCAGTACGTTTGACATAGGTGTATGAAATTTAGTAAGTATATGTATCACATGGAGACTTAAAGAAAAGTCTCTAGAGACCATACTCTAAAATCAACCAGAAGTCGGCCATTTTGATTTTTGTGTGAATTGTTCATTGATAACTTGTCGCTATACTTTAATGAACTCCTCCTAGAGACTTTTGTCAGATTTTGCCTTTTCAAATTTGGTCAGTACAATCTAAAGACCTTTGCAATTAAATGATGCATTGTCCGTTGGTCGAAGACATTCGCGTCCGCGTCTGCCAGCGTCCCGCCAGTACCCCCGAGACGCGGGAAGGTGCGAGGTCCCGTACATCGCTGCTTGCAGCTTTAATTATTATTGTTGTTATTGTTGTGTGTGTAGGTGAGTGGTGGTGGAGCCCCCTGCTGGAGGAGCTGCAGGAGGAGGGCAGCTGTGTTCAGCTGGACAGCTGGAGTCTCGTTGTGGAGAAAAACTTTCTGCAGACGCTTCATAAAGATCTGATCAAGAAACAGGACGTCATCTACGGTATAAAAATATATATCATATATAAATAAGTAAATATGTATAAATATTTATATATTACATTACATTACATTACAGTCATTTAGCAGACTCTTTTATCCAAAGCGACTTACAATTCAGAGTCTATCACATTTCTACACCGTAGGCTCAACTACGGGAGCAATATATATATATATAAATATATATAAATATACATCAATATAAATATATATAAATATAAAATATAAAATATATAAATATATAAATATATAAATATATATATATATATAAATATATATATCTGCTGACCGTCAGCATAAACATCTTCTGTCCCTCAGAGTTGATCCAGACTGAGTTCCACCACGTACGGACCCTGAGGATCATGGAGGGTGTGTACCGGAGGGGGATGCTGGAGGAGGTGATGCTGGAGGCGGCCGTGGTTCACACCATCTTCCCCTGTCTGGACCAGCTGCTGGAGTGGCACTCGGCCTTCCTGTCAGAGCTGCTGAGCCGCAGGAGGGAGGGTCTGACGGAGGGGAGCTCCTCCAACTTCACCGTCCGCTGCATCGGAGACCTGCTGCTCAGACAGGTACCTGAACACCACACGAAGTCAGCGAGACCTGCTGCTCAGACAGGTACCTGAACACCACACAAAGTCAGCGAGACCTGCTGCTCAGACAGGTACCTGAACACCACACGAAGTCAGCGAGACCTGCTGCTCAGACAGGTACCTGAACGCCACACGAGGTCAGACGTCAAACAGCTTCTCCTGCTGGACGTCTTCAATCATTCAGTGTGCTTTGTAGCACAAAGGCAGTTTTACTGCCTTTGTGCTACAAAGCACACTGTATATTATCCATCGGGCTTAATCATACTAATGATTATTATCCAAAAAGTTTGGCGCGCTTCGCCTCACACAGCGTTGCCAACAGCGGCGTGAAAAATACATCAAAACGTGCGGCCTGATCGGGAATAGTGTGCTATCTATTTTTCGGAGAGATTCGCCAAAGCGGTTTTCCCGAAAATCCACAAAAACAGAGCAAACTTTCTCCATTCACTTGAATGGGGTTGCGGAGTGAAGAGAGCTAAAAAAACACTTAACTTTGGGCCCATATTGACGAGGCTCGTTAAGAGCTAGAGTGAGAGCATAACCGTCAGAGTGGAGCAGAGCAGGAAAATATTCTGTGATTTTTCCAAACAAATTGCTCCAGCTCCCACAATGTTTACTCTTTATACACCATTTTGGCCAAAAAGCTTGGAAATGTTGTGCTGGTCGCAGTAAAGTGTCTGTGGAATCCAACGGACTTACACATTTGGCTCAAAGAACCGCAGAGCGACATGAACTCCAACCAACTGCTCCATTAGACTCCATGTTAAATCTCACCACTCATTTCTCAAAGAAAGCAGACGGTACCAGTTTTGTCTATTGCTCTGCAGCTCACATTATTAACACCACAAACATAAAAAACACATCAGCGCGTTTGGCAGAGTCTTATCTTTCTCACGGTATCCATATTTTGGCACTCAGACTCCTGCTAATTTGTTAAAAGGAGTTAGGGGTTTTGTTCAAAATCACTGATTACTGTAATGTTTCTTAATCAGTCTGCCTCTAACACCAGGTGCGTCCTCACCATGGCAACCAGTTACACACACGCACGCAGGCTCTCTCTCTCGCTCTCTCTCTACACACACACACATGAGTTGGTGATATTCAGTCAAAGGCATTGTTAAACCTCCTCTCTGTCTGTCTGTCTCACTGGAATGCTTGTGATGAAGCCTGTCATTTAATAACCTCTGTGTTTGTGTGTCAAACATTATGAATATGTCTCCTCTCCCCCTCTCTCCCCCACCCAGTCCCACCCTTTCAAAATAAAAGCTCCATAGAGTAACATCTTAACATGAAGCTCAGAATGAGGTTTGTACAGAAATGACGGGAGCCATTTGTGGACTGTCCATCACGAATACAAGATTGAATCCAAGAGTATGAATCTAAAATGCAGAAAAGAGAGAAGCGATATCTCAATCGAATCTCAACGATACTACCGGTAACATCAGCGTGTGTAGCTATATATTGCGAAGTCTTCGGGCAGTAGAAGCCACACTGTCAAAATTTCTTGCAAAATATTCTAGTTACTGTTACTATCAATCCTTCTACTTCCTCTCACATACTTTAACATATTCAATGTTTTTGAAGAGTCTCGTCATATTTTATGACGTCATCACCCTTAGCTTATTGCACTTATTGTTTTTATATTAGCTTGTGGCACTTATTGCATTCGTTTGTTTCTGCACTGTACGTTGGCTCTGGTTTATGCTCTTAGATGCTTGTTTGAGGTAGGGACATGCACTTATTACTTCTGGTGACTAGTTGTTCTCTCGAAAACCGATGTTGAATACACTTATTGTAAGTCGCTTTGGATAAAAGCGTCTGCTAAATGACTGTAATGTAATGTAATGTAATGTAAAAAAAGATGTCAGATGTTGAACTTTAATATCAAAGTTATGAATGAAGCTTCTACTCAAAAAATAGTGATAGAAGAAGAAGACCCTTAAACCTGAGAACCAGGAAGTAAAGTCAAATCAAATACTTAAAATGTCCCTTTAACCAACTGTGTGTGTGTGTGTGTGTGTGTGTGTGTGTGTGTGTGTGTGTGTGTGTGTGTGTGTGTGTGTGCGTGTGTGTGTGTGTGTGTGCGCGTGTGTGTGCGTGTGTGTGTGTAGTTCTCAGGTCAGTGTGCAGACGACATGAAGAAACTTTACTCTGAGTTCTGCAGTCGACACCCGAAAGCTGTGAAACTCTACAAAGAAGTTTTAACTCGAGAACGAAGGCTGCAGCAGTTTGTCAGGGTGAGGACCAGGACCACAATCTGGACCAGGAACAGGATTTGGGTCTGGACCTGGAACTAGACCCAGTTTAGAGGGCTTTAGAACTTTAGTCTGGTTTAATCTGGTTTAATCTGGTTCAAACAGCTAGACCTGGTTAACACTCGGCCTGGTTTAGACTAGGCCTGGTTTAGACTAGACCTGGTTAACACTAGGCCTGGTTTAGACTAGGCCTGGTTTAGACTAGACCTGGTTTAGACTAGACCTGGTTTAGACTAGACCTGGTTAAGACTAGACCTGGTTAAGACTATACCTGGTTTAGACTAGACCTTGTTTAGACTAGACCTTGTTTAGACTAGACCTGGTTAAGACTAGACCTGGTTAAGACTATACCTGGTTTAGACTAGACCTGGTTTAGACTAGTCCTGGTTAAGACTAGGCCTGGTTTAGACTAGGCCTGGTTTGGACTAGACCTGGTTTGGACTAGACCTGGTTTAGACTAGTCCTGCTTTAGTGGTGTAGATCAAAATGAATACCAGTTTATTTATCTGGTCTGGTTTGGTACCTCAGCTTCAAACCTGGTTTTGTTGATTCAGGTCCATTAAATCTGCTTCAGACCTAGTTTACACTTGAGACTGGTTTAGCCTGATCTTAGTCAAAGTCCAGGTCCTGGTTTAGTCTTGTTCCTCCAGATCTAGACCTTGGTTTGCTCCAGTAGAGATTAAGGTCTGGACTGGTGTAGACCTGATGTAGACTGGTGTAGACCTGGTGTAGACCTGGTGTAGACGGGTGTAGACCTGGTGTAGACCTGGTGTAGACCTGGTGTAGACTGGTGTGTGTTGATGTTCTCTCTCCATCCCATAATGCTCAGCGAGCCGGTCGAGGTCCTCTGCTGCGTCGTCATGGCGTCCAGGAGTGCATCCTGCTGGTGACTCAGCGAATCACAAAGTACCCGGTCCTCATCCAGCGGATCCTCGACAACACCAAAGGTACTGTGACCTCTGACCTCTGATGACCTGTGACCTCTGACTCTGTGACCTTTAATAATCTTTAATGACCTTTAATGACCTCTTACAGGTAATGAAGAGGAGGCACAGGCGTTGAGACGAGCTCTGGTCCTCCTGAAGGAGCTGATCGGCTCGGTGGACCAGGAGGTGCTGGAGCTGGACCGGACCAGGAGGCTCCAGGAGATCCAGGCCCGTCTGGACCCCCGGGCTCAGACGGAGGTCCGAGGAGGAGGAGTCTTCATGGGCGGAGAGCTGCTGAGGAGGAGGCTCCTCCACGAGGGGGCGCTCCTCTGGAAGGTCCAGGGCTCCAGGATGAAAGGTAGCGTCACCTGTTTACCTGCTGTGATGTCACACCTGCTGTGATGTCACACCAAGCTCACACCTGTGTGTTTGTCTCCAGATGTGCAGGTCCTGCTGATGTCAGACATCTTGGTTTTCCTTCAGGAGAAAGATCAGAAGTTCACCTTCGCGTCACTGGTGAGTCACACCTGGTCACACCTGCACCTCCTCATGTGCCTCCTCCTCCTGAGTGACAACTGTGTAGCATTAAAGCATGGTGGAATTAACAAGATAGCTAACCAGCAGACAGTTGGCTAGTTAGCTAGCTTGCTAATTCCACCATTTAATGCTACTCTGGATACAGAAAATAAGCTGAACAGTGGCTGGTGTAACGGTCCCCAGCTAACTAGCTAACTAACTAGCCAGCCATCCGTCTCCAGAGCTGCATCCCATAACAACTAACAACAATCCCCATTTTCTTTTGGACTAGAAAAACAGTTCAATGTCTATTTCAATGGTCTCACCTGTCTGTCTACCTGTCTGTGTCCCTGACCATATACCTGTCTCTCCACCTGTCTCTCAGGACAAGTCTCCGGTGGTCTCTCTGAATAACCTGATCGTCAGAGACATAGCAAATCAGGAGCGAGGGATGTACCTGATCAGTGCCTCCACCCCTCCAGAGATGTACGAGCTGCATGCTTCATCCAAAGAAGGCCGGAAGACCTGGATGAGCCGCATCCAGCAGACTGCTCTCAGGTCAGTACCTCATATAGTACTTCATAGTACCTTATAGTACCTCATAGTACCTCATATAGTACCTTATAGTACGTCACAGTACCTTTTAGTACCTCATAGTACCTCACAGTAGTGCTGGGCGGTATGACCAAAAATGTGTATCACGGTATTTTGTAAGATTCTGTCGGTTTCACGGTATATCACGATATTTTATTTTTTCCGCGTTAACGCATTAATTAATTAATGCCGAAAACTAACACAAGAACCGTCCGACCAACCGGCCGGCCAACCGGCCAGCGAGCGGTGAACAGCTGTTTGTGTGGCGTCTCTTCCGTCACTTCCTGTTTCCTTCACCTACATTCCCCTGGGTCCTAAGTCCCTCCATGTACAGCTTCTTATCACCCTCTATGTACCAACGTACATTTATAACAAATACCACACATATTACGGTAATCAGCGTTGCATATGTGTCTGACCAAAATACCAAAAAAAGCATCCGAGGACCGTAATTGCATACCCTCTTCGTATTCCAACACGTTTTCGGCTGAGTTGATGGAGTAAATTGCTAGTGTTGCCACCAGAGGCAATAACAGCGGCTCGACAAACTTTGCAATATATCGTCTTTTGATCTACGTCGGATTTTTAAAAACCAAAAAACCTCCAAACAGCAGACGCAGCTCCTCTCTCTTGCATCGCTCTTTTCTGTTCTATAATGTAGCGACGGAGCTTCTTCTAGCTGTTAGCAGACTGTTTGCTAGCGGGCTAGCTAGCTAGCGAGCTGTACCCAGCATGCAGTTCGGCGGTGTAATTTTATAAATGTACAATTATTAGTATTACAAATTGTTTATGTGTCACAAACTGTTGTGTCGTGGTGTTTTGTTGTTACAGAGTTTTAGTTGTGGGTTATTAATTGTTGTTATAAAGTTATAACCATGACTAGGGTTCCCACTCAATACACTTAACACAACTAGCTCCGACTGTAGCGCTCATAGCGGCGAACAATATATTTTGCTGCCTGTTGAAGAGCGACAGCAGTTGTTTCGGCTGTGCACCGGTATGACGGTGTGTGAAAAATTGATATCATGGGAGAAATTAAAACCGGTATACCGCCCAGTACTACCTCACAGTACCTCACAGTACGTCACAGTACCTCATAGTACTGATGATAATAACAATAAATAATATATACATGTAAAGTACACTATGTAGTACACTATGTAGTACACTATGAAGTACACTAAGAAGTTGATTATGAAGTACACTATGAAGTACATTACGAAGTTCACTCTGAAGTACACTACCAAGTTCACTATGAAGTTCACTCTAAAGTTCACAACGAAGTTCACTACGAAGTTCACTCTGAAGTACACTATGAAGTACATTATGAAGGACATTATGAAGTACATTATGAAGTACACTATGAAGTACACTATGAAGTGCACTATGAAGTTCACTATGAAGTACATTATGAAGTTCACTATGAAGTACATTATGAAGTACATTATGAAGTACATTATGAAGTACACTATGAAGTACACTATGAATTACACTATGAAGTACACTATGAAGTACACTATGAAGTTCACTATGAAGTACACTATGAAGTTCACTATGAAGTACACTATGAAGTACACTATGAAGTTCACTATGAAGTACACTATGAAGTAATTAATGTGTTTTTTCTGCAGATGTCCGTCCA
>NW_027466512.1:1045000-1070000 GCF_050575085.1 Anarhichas minor
AAGTAAACCAGGATTTACTAAACCAGGATACAGTAAACCATGATACAGTAAACCAGGATACAGTAAACCAGGATACAGTAAACCATGATAAAGTAAACCATGATAAAGGAAACCATGATAAAGTAAACCAGGATATACTAAACCATGATAAAGTAAACCATGATAGAGTAAACCAGGATAAAGTAAACCAGGATATACTAAACCATGATAAAGTAAACCAGGATACAGTAAACCAGGATATACTAAACCATGATAAAGTAAACCAGGATACAGTAAACCATGATAAAGTAAACCAGGATATACTAAACCATGATAAAGTAAACCAGGATATACTAAACCATGATAAAGTAAGCCAGGATATACTAAACCATGATAAAGTAAACCAGGATACAGTAAACCAGGATACAGTAAACCATGATAAAGTAAACCAGGATATACTAAACCATGATAAAGTAAACCAGGATATACTAAACCATGATAAAGTAAACCATGATAAAGTAAACTAGGATAAAGTAAACCAGGATACAGTAAACCATGATAAAGTAAACCAGGATACAGTAAACCATGATAAAGTAAACCAGGATAAAGTAAACCAGGATACAGTAAACCAGGATACAGTAAACCATGATAAAGTAAACCAGGATAAAGTAAACATGATAAAGTAAACCAGGATACAGTAAACCATGATAAAGTAAACCAGGATAAAGTAAACCAGGATAAAGCAAACCAGGATACAGTAAACCAGGATACAGTAAACCAGGATAAAGCAAACCAGGATAAAGTAAACCAGGATAAAATAAACCAGGATACAGTAAACCAGGATAAAGTAAACAGGACACAGTAAACCATGATAAAGTAAACCAGGATAAAGTAAACATGATAAAGTAAACCAGGATAAAGTAAACCAGGATAAAGTAACGCTCTTGTATCTGGATGACGTCTAGCTCGTTTAATCTAGTCTGAACCTCCTCAGACTGGACCAATGTTTAAATGTTTTCTGTTATTCTGAATGTCTTAACTCTGCTTTAGTGAAACCAATCCTCAGATTCAGGACCACCGTCACGGTTCAGGGTTTAGGAACCAGCTCACGGCTTTTTGGCTTAACAAAACCAAGCTAAACTAAGCTAAGCTACGGTGTCAGTGTCAGCAGGGGAGCAGGAGGCGGGGCAGCAGGGAGCTGGAGCCACGCCCCCTCGCACCATTGGCCAGCCAGGATCCCGTTGACCAATTAGACGGCGTCGAGGAAGGAAAGGAGGAGGAAGTGATGAGAATCTCTCCTCGCTCTGACAGCCCCAGGGGTCAGTAGGACTCATCAATACCTGTTATTGATCGTTATTACACATAAATACCTGTTATCGATCGTTATTACACGTCAATAAGTGTTATCGATCGAACTGTTAACGATCGATCGTTATTGCGCGTCAATAACTGTTATCGATCGTTATTACACGTTATGTTGATGGTAACCTGTGACCTCTGACCCCTCAGACCTGCAGGACATCCCAGAGGAGAGCGAGTGTGGAGCCGATCCCAGTTAACATCTCAGCTGATGGGGATCAGGGACCTGCTGATGTCACCGTGATGTCACCGTGATCACTCGTCGCTGTCAGACTTTTATTGTGAAAGCTGGAGATGATGTAATTTCCTGTTTCACAGAAGCGTCCTGAAGTGTTTTCTGAATGTTGCTGTTAGATTTAGAAACAGGAAGTATAACCATGTGACCTGTTTACATCATCACGTCAGCTGTAGCCCCGCCCAGACACGTTGGAGTGGGCGGGGCTTTCTTATTGGGAGGGTGGGGTTTATACAGTGTCATAGGACTCAAAGATGCGACACATTAATGGTCACCACACTACAACTACCCAGAATGCCTTTGGATATCAACAACTTGAGTCACAACCTGCTGTGTTCAGCTGGATTATAATGTTTCTTCTTGTGAGAATCAAACAGTGTAAACTGTATTTATATGGTAATTTAAAGCTAAACGTAGTTTAACATTAGAAACATTATGTAGAATTTTACTATCAAATAGTCCGAGAGACTAAAATCTGTGTTTCTGTCATTTGTGAAAGCAAAAAAAAGAGAAAATAATTCAATTTAGGAACAACAACGTCAAGCCAGAATTTATAAGTTTACAGAAATCTTTCCAGAGTGAAACATTTTTTAAAGAATCTCAGAAAGTTTAGTTTGTTTCAGGAAGGGGAGTGGGGGAGGGGGGGGTATACTGTTGAGTCGTAGATTGGTGGTGTTTTTAAAAAAAAACAGGAAGATGTTTGCTGTCTGACTGAAACATGACATCACTGCTGCCTGTTAGCATGTTAGCATGGCTGTTTCTTTTATACTTGTATAGAACCTGATCATATATTGTCTTATTGATTGGTTGGTTTTAACCAATCAGCTTGTTTGAGGAAGGTTTTATTGAGATAAGGTGAAGATGTTAAAGATGGACGTCCAGTCAGTGTCGACAGTGAATGTAGTTTATTTAAGAAAAAACTTCCTCAGACCTGCTGTTTTGACCCAGAGTGCTGAATCCTCCTGCTGCAGAGCCGGCTGTGCCTACATGTACCAGGATGCATTGCACGCGAGCTTCTGACGGTCATATCCTCGACACTAATGCAGCCGCAGCGTCTCTGCTGCCTCTATGGATCCAATAAATACAGCTGAACACTATAGATGTCCTCATCCAGAGCGTCCTCGTCCAGAGCGTCCTCTGACCTCATATTATGGGATGCCATCATCACTGTGTTTGTGAGCTCCATGTAGAGCACAGCGCCCTCTGGCTGTGTGGAGGACTACAAGCTGAAACAGTCTGTAGTTCTTCTTCCTCTATCTCGCCTTTAGTCACATGACAGCAGCACTGAGGACTGCCTCCATGAACTACATTTACCATCAACACTGACTGGAGAGTGTTACCCTTTAACCAAAAAGCTGTCTTTATTGAACTTTATTCACAGTGTTTACTGATGACGGTTCATCTCAGTCCACATGTTGGAGAACAGCGTGTGGACGTTTATACATCTGCAGATTTTTTACAAACATTTCATTATAGATTTTAAAAAAGGAGTTTAATCATTCTGATGAGTTTAAATCAAAATGATCTCAGTGTGAAGGACGACAGGTGGACTGTCTCACTCATCAGGGTTTAAAGCATGAGACATGAACCACAGACTGAAGATATTTAACGATGGTTCACGTGAAGGAATAAAAACTTAAAGTGTTAAAGATCACATGATAGAAAAACATAAAAATGATCTTCATCATCGTTCTCTGGAACACATTTAAGCATTTCTAATAATATACAGACGGTTCAAAGGAGGAACGAAGATAAAATGAATGAATATTAATCTCTTAATAAGATGCCAAGTTGTGTTATTTACACATTTCATCATGTTTATTCAAAGTACAAATCTCTTTTAGCACATTTATATGTTTCAGGTGTTTTGGTATCATGTGATCCGAGCTCATCAGAAGGAAACTGAAGTCTGACTTCTGAAGACTCGTTCAGGTGATTCTGATCTGGAGTCAGAAACGTTCAGATGAAGTAAAGTGTTTGTACAAAGATTTCATCAGAAGACTGAAAATGATTTTTGCTGTAAGTTTATTGTTTGTGTGCTCTTTATAAATCTAATCAGCTGGAGAACATGTGACGTTGATGTTTTTATTTCTGGAGGTTAAAGTCATGAAATACTTTTAATCTCCAGATTGTTTTATTTCTTATATTAATTAAATGATGCAAAATGATTTTAGCTTCTTCAGAACTATCTGACCAATCACTATATTCCTTATAACATCTATTAATGCAATACACATTTTCTATATTTAAAATGTATATAAATATGTATAAATATATATATCATTATATATGTATATAAATACATTTATAAATATATATGCATATGTATAAATTTATATATATTTATATTGTTTGTTGTAACAGAAGTTAATATCAATTAGAAATAAGGTAAAGTTTAGTTTTCTATTATTCCGTTTATTTTTTCTGGAATTTGCTAAAAAATGATAACAGTTGTTTTGGAAAACTGAGATTTGTATCCATTAAAAAAACAAAACGTTTATCCCTAACCCTAACCCACTTTTAATCTGGAAGGACCTCCATCGTCACTTCCTGTGGAGGGAATTTAACCCGGAAACGGGTGTAGTCGTCAGTTGGGAGTTAACGTTAAATTGGCTTGACGAGGAAGAGACTCAGAATCAGGACCAGGACCAGAACCAGAACCGTTGGACCCAGAGACCCGAGTCCTTGTGGCTCTTCAGACCGACACCGAGCCGCAGTTTGTCCGCTGTTTCTTCTTTTCTCGGTTTAAAAAAGTGAGCCAGCAGCTCCGTTAGCCTGCTAACAGCTAACAGATAGTTAGCCCACCTGCTAACAGGGAAGTGACGGTGACAGGTGAAGTCGGGCTCGAGCCGCAGGTGTGTTTTCTTCAGAGGACTCGGACAGGTAAGAAGAACCAGAAACGTTACATCTCACCTGGTTTACCACGAGCTCTGAACGCTAAGCTAACATGTTAGCATGCTAACAAGGGCGGTGGTCCGCTGTTAGCATCGGGAGCTAACGTGCTAGTTACAGATCAACAACACGTCAATAAACAATAAATAATAAATACATAATATACTATACAATAAATATATAATATAAATATATAATATACTATACAATAAATATATAAATATATAATATTCTATATAATAACTATATAATATACTATACAATAAATATATAATATAATATAAATATATAATATACAATAAATATATTATATAAATATAATATACAATAAATATATAATATTCTATACAATAACTATATAATATACTATACAATAAATATATTATATAATATAAATATATAATATACAATAAATATATACTATACAATAAATATATAATATACTATACAATAAATATATAATATACTATACAATAAATATATAATATACTATACAATAAATATATAATATACTATACAATATATAATATCATAGACAATATATAATATCATAGACAATATATAATATACAATAAATATATATATATACAATAAATATATTATATATATACAATAAATATATTATATATATATATATATATACAATAAATATATTATATATATATATATATATACAATAAATATATTATATATATACAATAAATATATTATATATATACAATAAATATATTATATCATATATAATATACAATAAATATATAATATACAATAAATATATAATATACAATAAATATATAATATACAATAAATATATAATATAATATACAACTAGAAAATTAATTTCCTGCTGAAAATGCATTTGAATGGTGAAATGAATTGTAAAAAAATTGCTTAAAATTAAGAAATGGGAGACTACCCATCTGAAAAATGTTGAAGCCCGAAAGCATTTAAACTGCACTGCTGAAAACCCTTCTAGTTGAAATGTCTAACTATGGTGTCTGTAGCTGAAAGTATGAAGAAGAAGAAGTTTAACAGGATTTGAAGATTTTCTCCATAGAGATCCCATTCAAAAGAAAATTGCAAAAAGCTTAATAATTCAAAGAATTTAAAGATTACAAATATGAAAAGTCATTTCACCCCTCTCCTGAAAGAGCTGAACATTTTGAAAGGGAAAAGTCCTGTAGTGATATTTGTAGTAGTAGAAGTTATAGTTGTAGTAGAAGTATTATTATTAGTAGTAGTAGTAGTAGAAGTTATAGTTGTAGTAGAAGTATTAGTAGTAGAAGTATTGGTAATTAGAAGAAGTAGTAGTGTCAGTAGTCGTAGTAATAGCTGTAGTATTGGTCATAGTATTTAATATAACAGTAGTAGTAGTAGTAGAAGTAGTTATAGTAGTAATGGCAGTAGAAGAAGTAGCAGTAGTAGTAGTAGTACTAGTAGCAGTTGTACTAATAGCCGTAGTAGTAATACTACTTGTAGTAGCATGAATAGCAGTAGTAGCAGTTGTAGTATAAGTAATCGCAGTGGTGGTAGTAATAATATTGATGGTAGCAGTAATAGCAGCAGCAGTAGTAGTAGTAGCAAAAGTTGTAGTAGCAGTAGTAGTAGTAATACTATATTAGCAGCAGTAGTAGTTGTCGCAGTATTAGTCAGAGCATTAAGTTTTTCAACAAAAAAGCCTAATTTTGAGCTTAATGTTTAAATGCAGTTAATCCATGAGGCTTTTATTTTGAAAGAGTGGGGCTGGGTGGGGAGGAGAGGAGACAGAATCAGAATGTATGAAACACAGAGGTTATTAAATGACAGTCTTCATCAAAAGCATTCCAGTTAGATTTCACTCTGTGGGGCTTTTATTTTGAAAGGGTGGGACTGGGTGGGGGAGAAGAGACATAATCATAATGTTTGACACACATAAACAGAGGTTATTAAATGACAGGCTTCATCACAAGCATTTCAGGTAGAGTGCACTCTCTGGGGCTTTTATTTTGAAATGGGGTGGGGGGGTGGAAAGTCCTCTTAAAATCTCTAAGACCTGAATGACTGTATGAGAGAGAGAGAGACCTGGTGTTAGAGGCAGACTGATTAAGAAACATTACAGTAAACAGTGATTTTGAACAAAACCCCTTTTAACAAAAAGCAGGAGTCTGAGTGCCAAAATATGGATACCGTGAGAAAGATAAGACTCTGCCGAACGCGCTGATGTGTTTTTTTATGTTAGTGGTGTTAATAATGTGAGCTCCAGAGCAATAGACAAAACTGGTACCGTCTGCTTTCTTTGAGAAATGAGTGGTGAGATTTAACATGAAGTCTAATGGAGCAGTTGGTTGGAGTTCATGTCGCTCTGCTGCTCTTTGAGCCAAATGTGTAAATCTGTGGGATTCCACAGTCACTTGTCTACGACAAGGACAAGATTAGCTACTTCTACATCCAGAAATGATGCATGAAGAGTGAAGATTGTGGACACAGTGGCAAAAGACAAATGTTTTTTTCACAAGAATCTCAAGCTGCTCTTCACTCTAGCGGTGACATCACGCACTCTAAGCTGCGCAATACACACCCATTATAAAGTCAGAAAAGGAGTGAAAAAATCATAAAAGTTAAACTGCTGCAGTTCAAAAAGTATAAAAGATATCAAAAAGCTGAATAATGCGGCAATAGATCAGGGTTTTCTCAACATTTTAAAGTTTAAATGGTGTCTGTAGCTGAAAGTATGAGGAAGTAGAAGGATTTGAAAGTTGAAGAGGATTTGAACATTTTCTCCATAGAAACCCATTCAAAAAAAAAATTGCAAAAAGCTTAATAATTCATAAAGTTTAAAGGTTAGAAATATGAAAAGTCATAGCACCCCTCTGCTGAAAGAGCTGAACATTTTGATAGTTGAACGGTTTGAACAACAGTTGGAATGCTTAAAAGCATTCCAACAATAAATATATAATATCATATATAATATACAATAAATATATATTATATATAATATACAATAAATACATAATGTAAAGTATGTATGTATGTATGACATGACATAATAAAATAACGTATTCAACCCGTATAGTTTAATATGAGGTACTGAGTATTTATTCATGTACTGTTAACTTTAAATTTACTATATAATTCGACTTTAACATTTGACTGTTTTACTATGATCAGTTCATTCTGTTGTATTTTATTTTTTTATTAATATAATTTATGATAAATAAAACTTGAGGATTAAAATGATTTTATTGACAGTGAATCTACGCTGAGAGTCAAATGATCAATACATTGATACTTTGGTACATTAATCTGATTACAGCCCTAAAAATATGTTAATCCTTGAAGATTGTTAATTATTATTTAGTGTTTTAGTAGTTGTATCCAGTTCATGATTAATGAACTAGTTAGATAATTAATTTAGAATAATTGCTTTATGTTCGATCCTTAAATTCTTTAAACATTCAAATGTTCTGTACATTCTTTATTATATTTATGAATTAATATGTATTCCATTGATCAATCAGTCTGCAGCTGTTCTAAATATTAATTTAGCCTAATTTATCCTGGTTCCCTTGAAGTAGAAGAAGAAGATGAGTGGAGGACTGAACAGCATCGATGCCGTGAAGAAGAAGATCAAAGTGCTGCAGGAGCAGGCGGAGGAGGCCGAGGACCGAGCCGTCAGACTGCAGAAGGAGGTGGAGAAGGAGAAGAGGAGCAGAGAGGAGGTGCACACACTCTCTCACACACACACACACACACACACACACACATACACCTGTCCAGGTGATGGGGGTCTGTCAGGTTGTGTCACATGCCATACATACCTGTGTTGAAAGAGGAATGTGAGGTGTTTTTAGTTAAAACACACACACCTGAGACAGGTGAACCTGACCTGTGGGCTGTTTCCTCCCTGCTGTGTGTCTTGCAGGCGGAGGCGGAGGTGACGGCTCTGGGTCGCCGTCTGCAGCTCAGCGAGGACAATCTGGAGCGAGTCCAGGAGAGACTGTCCACCACCCTCCACAAGCTGGACGAGACGGAGAAGTCTGCCGACGAGAGCGAGAGGTCAGACGCACACCTGAGACACACCTGGAGGTTTTGTTCCTCAAACGAGGGGAGACAACTTCATCAATAACTCTTCATCTGTCTGTCTGCCTGTCTCCCTCTCAGAGGTATGAAGGTGATTGAGAACAGAGCTCTGAAGGATGAAGAGAAGATGGAGCAGCTGGAGGTTCAGCTGAGAGAAGCCAAGCTGATCGCTGAGGAGGCCGACCGGAAATATGAAGAGGTACGAAAACAACATGAGCAACGATAAGTCCACCTTTTCTCTCAGTAGACATGTTGACTTATTTCTATGAACGTGTTGGTGTTGGACAAGGTGGCTAGCTTTTCAGTCTCCAGAGCAGGCTAATTAGCTAGCTAGCATGTCCATGAGTCGCATCCATGTGTCACATCGGACGGTGCGTTTCTGATTTCTTTCTCCGATGTCTCCATCTTTGTTTTGACCAACTTCCTACCAATCACGCTGACCCGGGACCTCTGCTGACCTCACCAGAAAACAACTCGGCACCATCTAGTGGACTGAAAAAGCAATTGATTTGATTTTTTATTTATAGTTTAAATAATAAAAGATCGATACTTGGCTTCCGTGTATCGATGCAAAATATTGCGATACTATGCTGTATCGATTTCCCCCCCACCACTACTAGCTAGCTAGCTAGTAGAGGTGCCTCGTTAGCTTTGTCGATAGTGTTGTATTTATATACTGATGCTTCTTATGCTTATGTAGTTATACAGATACTTCTTATGCTTATGCTGTAAAACTTCTGTGTTTGGTTGACAGGTGGCTCGTAAACTGGTGATGGTGGAAGGTGAACTGGAACGAGCTGAAGACAGAGCTGAGCAGGGAGAGAGGTCTATAACACACACACACACACACCTGTGCATGTCTAACAGCTGCTTACAGCATGAAGCTGCTTAGTTTCAGTTCTACACTCGGGTGTTATGAAATATATTCTGATCTATAATATAATGTGTACATTTATTAGTTATATCTAATAATAATAACTTCAGTTAGTTCTTGTTCTTCATCAGTGTGATGTCAGACCGATGACCTCGGCGTGATGTCTCACTGCTTCACTAACGACGCTCTAATCTTAACTGCATCCGTCTTTCTCTTCCTGTGTTTACATGGAAACATGTCGCTGCTGCTGCATGTCTCGCTGTCTACCTGTCCTCCTGTCCACCTGTCTACCTGTCCTGTCCCACGCACCCACGTGTCTCTAACAGTAAGGTTCGGAGGTTGGAGGAGCAGTTGAGGAGTTTCGACCAATCACTGAAGAGCCTGCAGGCGTCTGAGGACAAGGTACCCCCCCACCTGCTGTCAATCAAACCAGAGGAGCTCCTCCTCCTGACCTCCTATGACCTCTGACCTCTAGTTGCTGCTTCAGCTCCTGCTCCTGCTGCTCTCTGCATGACTTTAACCTGCTGCTCCTCATGACCTCTGAACTCTCTGAAACAGACCAAAGACACAAAATAACAACTCACTCGTTTGACCTGCAGTAAGAGTCGAGGGTTGGAGGAGGAGCTGAAATCAGTCTTCACTAGTTCAAAGTCTCTGGAGGCCCAGACTGAGAAGGTAGGAGGAGGAGGAGGAGGAGGTCCTTAAACACTGGTCACATGACCACAGCACACAGTGAGATGTCCGTTCTACTCGTTCTGTGTACGGTACACCTGTTAGCCTGTTAGCTGAGCTCTTTACACTCGCCTGTTAGCTGAGCTCTTTACACTCGCCTGTTAGCTGAGCTCTTTACACTCGCCTGTTAGCTGAGCTCTTTACACTCGCCTGTTAGCTGAGCTCTTTACACTCGCCTGTTAGCCTGTTAGCTGAGCTCTTTACCCTCGCCTGTTAGCCTGTTAGCTGAGCTCTTTACGCTCGCCTGTTAGCCTGTTAGCTGAGCTCTTTACGCTCGCCTGTTAGCCTGTTAGCTGAGCTCTTTACGCTCGCCTGTTAGCCTGTTAGCTGAGCTCTTTACGCTCGCCTGTTAGCCTGTTAGCTGAGCTCTTTACGCTCGCCTGTTAGCCTGTTAGCTGAGCTCTTTACGCTCGCCTGTTAGCCTGTTAGCTGAGCTCTTTACGCTCGCCTGTTAGCCTGTTAGCTGAGCTCTTTAGGCTCGCCTGTTAGCTGAGCTCTTTAGGCTCGCCTGTTAGCTGAGCTCTTTACGCTCGCCTGTTAGCTGAGCGCTTTACGCTCGCCTGTTAGCCTGTTAGCTGAGCTCTTTACGCTCGCCTGTTAGCCTGTTAGTTGAGCTCTTTACGCTCGCCTGTTAGCCTGTTAGCTGAGCTCTTTACGCTCGGCTGTTAGCCTGTTAGCTGAGCTCTTTACGCTCGCCTGTTAGCCTGTTAGCTGAGCTCTTTACGCTCGCCTGTTAGCTGAGCTCTTTACGCTCGCCTGTTAGCTGAGCTCTTTACGCTCGCCTGTTGGCCTGTTAGCTGAGCTCTTTACGCTCGCCTGTTGGCCTGTTAGCTGAGCTCTTTACGCTCGGCTGTTAGCCTGTTAGCTGAGCTCTTTACGCTCACCTGTTAGCTGAGCTCTTTACGCTCGCCTGTTAGCTGAGCTCTTTACGCTCGCCTGTTAGCTGAGCTCTTTACGCTCGCCTGTTAGCTGAGCTCTTTACGCTCGCCTGTTAGCTGAGCTCTTTACGCTCGCCTGTTGGCCTGTTAGCTGAGCTCTTTACGCTCGCCTGTTAGCTGAGCTCTTTACGCTCGCCTGTTAGCCTGTTAGCTGAGCTCTTTACGCTCGCCTGTTAGCTGAGCTCTTTACGCTCGCCTGTTAGCCTGTTAGCTGAGCTCTTTACGCTCGCCTGTTACATTGTGTGTCAGTGAGGAGTGACTTACAGACCTGAAGGTGTGAGGGAGGAAGGACACAATCAGAGGTGTCCTGTTACCTGCTGTTGTCCGTACACCTGGTTCTCTGATTGTCTGTCTGTCTGTCTCTCAGTACTCTCATAAGGAAGACAGGTATGAAGAGGAGATCAAGAACCTGAGCAACAAACTCAAGGAGGTGAGACACATATTTAATATTCTGTATGAACCTGAACAGTTCTGTCTCATGTAAATATGTTTAAGAGAAACCAACTGGTTCACTTCCTGTTTGCAGGCTGAGAGCAGAGCTGAAGCTGCAGAGCGTTCAGTGGCCAAACTGGAGAAAACCATCGACGGCCTGGAGGGTGAGACGGCTTCTTCTTCATCTTCTTCTGTTAGAATAATGATGGAAACCTGGAGACGTATATTTGTTATGTAGTTGGTGACATTTGATGCTCGTGGAAGCTTTATTCTGTGACTCATTTGGTTCCAGATGCTTTGACTTCAGCCAGAAACGCCAACATGGAGCTTCAGGCGACTCTGAATCAGACCATGGAGGAGCTCAACTCCTGCTGAACACGCCCCCCCTGCCAGACAGGTGGACGGCAAAACTCCGTGGCCAAAACATTGCTCCCACCTTCTCTCTCCTCCTTTATGTTGGAGGACAGGGTCCAGCTCCTTGGCTGAAACATTCCTCCTCCCTGCTCCTTTCCTCCCCTTCCCTCCTCCTTCCTTCCTTCACCACCTCCTCTCCTGGTGGATGTGAGGGAGGTCTCTCCCCCCCCTCCCCCCCTCTCTAAATGATTCCTGCTTTCACACATTCCTTCTGATTCATAAAGTCACATATTGGGAGTGTTGCTTTAATGAGCTCCTCGTCTCTGCCCCCTCCCCCTCCTTACCTGCTCACAGTGCCAACCCTCCCCCCCTCAGTATTAAGTGAAGGAGCTGCTTGATATACTTTGTCTATAAGGGACTTTAACAGACTTGCATTCGTTTCCTCGTTAAGAACTAATCAAGGACTAATTACATGTTTGTCTTAACGGTTTGTTTTCTTTTGCCACATTAACTAATAATCGATTAGAGCCAATGAGTTATTATTATTGTTTTTGTTCTTGGGGGGCGTGGTTTAAGGTAGCCAATCACCACGAGGCATTCCACTGCCACAGGTGACCTTTGACCCGATGACGTGAATGAATAAAGTTTGTTTTTACCTGGAGCGGTGATGTCACAGCTCATTGTAATAAATCATGACAGGATTTTATAAAATAAAAGCACCGTCACTGGTTTGTAGATCCAAACTGACTCTGAGCTTTTATTTCAGTTCAAATAAACATTGAACAGCTGATAACAGGTAAACACTGTTAGCTGCTAGCCGCAGCCATGTTGAGAGCCATGTGGAGTCAATCCCTCAATCGTAGATCTGCTCTGAGTCAACTAATCACATGTACTTCTAGTTTCACTTCATTGATCAATCAGATTAGTTCTATATTAGAAAGGTGAGAATCTCCCATGAGCCTTTGCTTTGAGTGATGATGTAAACAACCTGAGACTCAGACAACTTTATTGATCAGATAGAAAACAGTGATCGGCTCCACATTCATCAGTTTCCAATACATTTATTGATCCGTGACATCAGAGTGATGATGACGCTGCGTCCTCAACCAGCTTCATGATTGGTTGCAGCTGCTCTTCTAACGAGGGGGCGTCGGTCTCGTTAGTGACGATCCAATCGAAGTCAACCCCGCTGTCCAACCCGCACTCTGACTCTGCATCGTCCACACCTGAGAGACAGACGGGTGAACAGAGACGGGCAGAGCGACAGACATAAAGGTAAACAGACAAACGGGTGATCTTACCTGCAGAGAAGCTCCACCCCCTCTGTTTGCGTGTTTCTTCTGAGCTTTGGACTCTGACACTTTGAGTCTGTCGGGGAAACTCAGACCAGAACCACTGAAGGTCTGACAGCCTCCGAGCATCACTCACCACCTGACCAATCAGAGAGCAGAGAGAGCATCACTCACAACCTGACCAATCAGAGAGCTGCTTCTCCGCTCCCCTTTTTATCATTTTTACCCACTTTTCTCCACGTTTTATGCTAAACTTTGTAGATCCTGGTTTTTTTTCATGTTCTAAACTATCTGTACGATGTCAGCCAACACGTTGTAGACCTTTTAATTGTAAGGCTTGTTATTAGCCTTCAGCTGTGGTGCTGGCTAACTCTAACCACAGATATTTATATTGTCTTTGTCTCCTGACCAACAGCTGACATGAAGCAACAATTCAGAAACATTCCTGAAGACCTCCATGTTCTCTCTGGATTGGCCTCTTCTTCTACTACTGTTTCCTGGTAGATTGAAAACACGTTGACCCGTTTTACGTCACGGTGTTAGCTAAAACACAGTAACCAGTGTAGCATTATAGCATGGTGGAAACCAGCTATCTAACTAGCCACCTAGCTAACTCCACCGCTGCTTTAATGCTACACCGGTCACAGAACGTTAGCCCCCTACGTTGCTAACGACACACTGCGGTTCCCATGGTAACGTACCCACACGAGTTGCCGCGCCCCTCTGGTTGCTAGGCGACAGAAGAATCCGGGGTCCTGGCGTCGCCGGCTTTCTCCCCAAAGAATCATGTCTGCTCGATACCGCTCCTTATAAAGACCAGGACCCAGCAGCTGGTCCAGGTCCAGACAGTGTTCCTGTAGAACCACCAGCATGACTCAGAGGTGTGTGTGTGTGTGTCAAGGGCGTAGGTTTGCATAGGGTCCATAGGGACTAGTCACGACCAAAGTTTGGGAAAGACACAATTGTCCCCACCAATATTTCCCCACCAAATTCACGGTAAACTCATTCAAACGGCACAGATCGGGAGCGAGCGAAGGACTTTGAAAGTTAGCGGAAAGATTAACGTGAGACAACATCCGGTTTCTTCAGACGAACATCCTGTTTTCAGAATAAGATGCCAACAAAGTATGAATTATATTCACATTAAGTATAAAACATGCTACCTGCATCTCGTGAGTTAAAGGGAAAATACGCCTAAATTGTGCGTAAAGTGTCTTTATTCTTTGATCGCTGGGTCACCTTCATCACCTCTGAGTTACAGCATCATAGTGATGAAGAGTAGAGCTGGGTCACCTTCATCAGAGCTGGGTTTATTTTTTATTTTGGTGATGTCATTAAATTAAACTATTGTTTCTCTCATGGACAGGTTTAACATGCTACATATGTGTGTGAGTTCTGGTTTGTATGTTTTCTCGCCCTTCAAATTACAATCCAACAGCCTCTCATCATACTGAACGATGTAAAGTTGACACTGTCAGGTCCATTCTCCATCCATTGTGTGCGGTCCCTTTAACAATTAGGATTTGGGAGTGATGCGGATATTCTTTATTTGAGAAAAGTTCATATTTGTGTTTCACTAAATTTCACTATGACCCTGAAATTCTGTCTCTTGTGTTATTATATACTGAATGCAAGCAAAACTACAGAGCAAAATCACACTCTTTCTGATTGAACCAATCTATGAACTGTCTGAAACAATGATATCCACGGCCCCAGATGGGCCCAAAAAAAATTGCCACACATGCAAACATGCCCCTCCCCTTGGGGCTAAGCCCCCCCTTTCTTTGAATCCTAGAAACGCCCCTGATATCAACTAAGACTTTTTTAGATGGCGGGCGGGGGGACTGGCAGTGTCCCTACCAATGCTGAGATCAAACCTACGCCCTTGGTGTGAGAGAGAGAGAGAGAGAGAGAGAGAGACTCACCTCAGCGTATTGCTGCTTCAGAGGTCCAGACAGACGCAGGACGCAGCAAACATCAGAGCCTAAACTAGAGAAGAAGAAGAAACATGTGAGTTACTGCAGTAAAACACAGAGTATTGCTGTATAACAGTTACTTCAGTTTGTCAAAAACATAATTAATCATGTTTTCCATCAGCCTCGTTGATCAATAATAAACCGGTTTACCGGTTGTGGATCAGGTCCGTGACGTAATCTTTTCCGGACTTCCGTTTCCCGCTGAAGACCAGAACCAGTCTGGGTCCAGAGACCCGGTCCTCCATCAGTGATCAGGTATCTGTTGCTGATCGATCAGCTGCTGGTTCCTCTCGAGCTGCTCCGTGTTCAGACGTCGGACCACACCGCTCCGTTACCGTAACTGTCAGAGCAAACAGGAAGTACTTCAAAATAAAAGTACCGTCCGCCTGATCTTTAGAACTACCGGAGGGTTCATCCGGTCAGTAATCGATATGGGGCTGATCAGATAGTGATCATGTCACGCCGGAAGTTTGTTTGTGGAGAAAATCTGAAAAATATACAGGAGAGTTTTTCTTAAGTGACGTCATTTTAGACACATTACGGTAACACGTGATCGTCGTCACGTTCTAGACTGAACCATCGGTCTCAGGAGAGAGGGGGACAATGTGGAGATTATTAATTATTTTTGATAATTTGATCAAATGTTTCCTGTTTATACAACTAAATATGATATGATTTCTTAAAATATTCTATAATACTATAGTATATAATATGTAATAATACAATCTTGGGACTACACATTTAAATACAATTATTATAATTGTTATTATTGTGATAAACAATATATTTCTGTCTCTTTTATTACTTCTGTGTACAGCTGTGAACTGTTTCTAATGAGAAGTTACCCGGATGTACCCCCCCCCCCCCCTCTTCTCCTCCGTGTTGGTCTGGTCCGGTCCCTAACAACATGGCCGCCTCTATGTTCAGGAGAGCTGAACTTCTCCGGTCCGTCAGGACTTCAGTTCACTCGGTGAGAAACATTTTAATACTGTAATTATTAATATAATAATATGAAGATAAAGTGTTTACAGGTGTGGACTGGGACGTCAGAGAGAAGATGAAAAAACAACATAAACAATTATAAAATCAATAATCATCAAAAATCGGAGTTTTACAGTAAAGATGACGTCATATAATATTAATTAAACGCGGTTTAAATGAAACATTTGAACACATGAACTTTTCTAGAGTTTGACCTTTCACCCAGTTACTTGTGCCTCCGCGAACAGCACTGCAGCTCAGAGTGCGTGGGGGTGGGGGGGGGGGGCTGCTGCTGCTGCTGCTCTGATTGGTCACTTTATTAAATATGTTTTTATTTGATAGAAAAAAAAAGATCAGTATGAGTCTAGGTTCATCAGTAGAACCAGATTAAAGAACCCGGTTCTCCAGAAGGACCCGGTTCATCAGTAGAACCAGGTCCACGTTGTTTTGTCTCTGCTCTGATTGGTCACTTTATTAAATGGCGGATCTCTGTTCTGGTTTCAGTCATGGCTCCATGGTTCGGCTGCTCCTCCTCTTCCTCAGGCGAAGTTCTTCCCGCCGGTTGAAGGCGTCATGCTGCCGACAGGAAGCTTCAAGAACCGCGTGGCGTTTATCACGGGGGGGGGGACGGGTCTGGGCCGAGCTATGACCACGACTCTGTCTAAGCTGGGAGCTCAGTGTGTCATCGCCAGCAGGTCAGAGGTTAAGTTATGAATCACTGTTAGCTACGTAGCTACACAGCTATGCAACTACACCGCTATGCAACTACACAGCTACGTAGCTACACAGCTATGCAACTACACCGCTACGCAACTACACGGCTACACAGCTACACGGCTACACAGCTACACGGCTACACAACTACACGGCTACACAATTACACGGCTACACAACTACACGGCTACAGAACTACACGCCTACGCAACTATGCAACTACACCGCTACGCAGCTACTCAACTACGCTGCTACACGGCTGCGCAGCTACACGTCTACGCTGCTACACGGCTACACAGCTACTGCAGTCTGCTGATCAACCAGCAGGGGGCACCAAAACACAGACGTAGACTGAATGGAAGAGTGACGCCTGACCCCTGGCTAAGCCCCGCCCCCTGCCACGTTACCATGGAGACCACTGTCACTAATGACACCCCATAATTAAACATTAGAGTGAGCAGCAGACAGAAGAGTCAACGTATTTATTCAAAAGATAAAAGTGAAACCGGCACATCAGCTGACATGAAGGAATAACACAATCATTAAACACATTCAGTTAGCCTTCAGTCGCTAACGTAGCATAGCTAGTGTAGCATAGCAATGCTAACGCCAGGTAATGCTGTGCTAACGTTCTCTTGTGTTTGTGGTTCAGGAAGTTGGACGTCCTGCAGAAAACAGCCGAGGAGATCAGCAGCCAGACTGGAAACAAGGTAGCCAACCAGAACCTGAAACAGAACCAGACTGACCCAGAACCTGATCCCTCACCGGATAGTCAGTCCAGATTCAGTCTGCACTGATCTGGTCTGAACTGGTCTGAACTGATGCCCCCTCTCTCTCTCAGGTCCATGTGGTTCAGCTTGATGTCAGAGATCCTGAGGCGGTCTCTTGTTGTATGGACCAGGTGGAGTCTCTGACGGGACTTCCTGATGTAAGAACACACACTCACATGTTTGTTTTTCTGTACTCGTGAGGACCCTCGTTGACCTCCTTATTGGTTCAGGTGATCATCAACAATGCAGCAGGAAACTTCGTCTGTCCGTCAGAACGTCTGTCTCCAAACGCCTGGAAGAGCATCACGGACATCGTCCTGAACGGGACCGCCTTCGTTACCCTGGAGTTGGGAAAGAGACTGATCCAGAGTCAGAGAGGTTAGAGACTGATCCAGAGTCAGAGAGGTTAGAGACTGATCCAGAGTCAGAGAGGTTAGAGACTGATCCAGAGTCAGAGAGGTTAGAGACTGATCCAGAGTCAGAGGTTAGAGACTGATCCAGAGTCAGAGAGGTTAGAGACTGATCCAGAGTCAGAGAGGTTAGAGACTGATCCAGAGTCAGAGAGGTTAGAGACTGATCCAGAGTCAGAGAGGTTAGAGACTGATCCAGAGTCAGAGAGGTTAGAGACTGATCCAGAGTCAGAGAGGTTAGAGACTGATCTAGAGTCAGAGAGGTTAGAGACTGATCCAGAGTCAGAGAGGTTAGAGACTGATCCAGAGTCAGAGAGGTTAGAGACTGATCTAGAGTCAGAGAGGTTAGAGACTGATTCAGAGTGGTTAGAGACTGATCCAGAGAGGTTAGAGACTGATCCAGAGTCAGAGAGTTTAGAGACTGATCTAGAGTCAGAGAGGTTAGAGACTGATCCAGAGTGGTTAGAGACTGATCTAGAGTCAGAGAGGTTAGAGACTGATCTAGAGTCAGAGGTTAGAGACTGATCCAGAGTCAGAGAGGTTAGACTGATCCAGAGTGGTTAGAGACTGATCTAGAGTCAGAGAGGTTAGAGACTGATCTAGAGTCAGAGAGGTTAGACTGATCCAGAGTCAGAGAGGTTAGAGACTGATCCAGAGTCAGAGAGGTTAGAGACTGATCCAGAGTCAGAGAGGTTAGAGACTGATCTAGAGTCAGAGAGGTTAGAGACTGATTTAGAGTCAGAGAGGTTAGAGACTGATCGAGAGGTTAGAGACTGATCCAGAGTCAGAGGTTAGAGACTGATCCAGAGTCAGAGAGGTTAGAGACTGATCCAGAGTCAGAGAGGTTAGAGACTGATCCAGAGTCAGAGAGGTTAGACTGATCCAGAGTGGTTCGAGACTGATCCAGAGTCAGAGAGGTTAGAGACTGATCCAGAGTCAGAGAGGTTAGAGACTGATCCAGAGTCAGAGAGGTTAGACTGATCCAGAGTGGTTCGAGACTGATCCAGAGTCAGTGAGGTTAGAGACTGATCTAGAGTCAGAGAGGTTAGACTGATCCAGAGAGGCTAGAGACTGATCCAGAGTCAGAGAGGTTAGAGACTGATCTAGAGTCAGAGCATACTTGCAAACTCATGAGAGGTGAAAAAGGTGACACGCCCGAAACCCTGACGGGGTTTAACATGTAGCATTCTGATGTAATCTGAGAATGAAATTAAGTGATAAGACAATATTTACTTCGAGTAAAAAACTAATTTATTATTAACCTTTATTTAGACAAAATCAATTGAGACCGAGGTCTCATTTTCAAAAGTTTTAGTCATATAAAAACAAAGATATGCAAGAGTAGCGAGAACCATCGCCTGTACAAAATAAAGTGATTAGTTTCATTGCACCCTGTTACTGTACGGCTTCATATTAACTTATACTGTTACTGTACAGCTGGTAGAATTGTGGCCTATCTTCTATTTGCAATTAATATGCATTCAATCCAGTTCAATTATTAAAATGAAAATGATAATCTACTCTGGCTAAAGTAGCTTATCAAAGAGTAAAATAATATAAAATAATATCTGTGATCTATACACACCTCTGCATTAGCAACCTGCTGAAATGAAGGTACAGGCTCCTTAACCCTCTCATTACTTCAGGGTTCTTGAGAGCAACGTGGGACTGTTGGTCCACTGGCTGTGGTCATCACAGTGAACAGTGTGATGAGAGGACATGTGAGCCTTGTTGCTGTAGTTCATCTCATGGAGCAGAGGCTGCATGTAGCATACCCTGCCTTATCAATGTATTTAAAACACTGTGACAGCAGCAAGCTGTACTCACGTCTGTTTAGACCTCCACCTTTATCCAGGCCCAGCTCCACCTTTATCCAGGCCCAGCTCCACCTTTATCCAGGCCCAGCTCCACCTTTATCCAGGCCCAGCTCCACCTTTATCCAGGCCCAGCTCCACCTTTATCCAGGCCCAGCTCCACCTTTATCCAGGCCCAGCTCCACTCACATCTCAGCCCTGCATCAAGCTGCGCTACAGTCAGCGTCCTCTCCCTGAAGCTCTTTGACCTCATCATCTCATCATCTCATCAGTATCTGGGCCTCATGTTTCGTGGTCATGAAAGTTATTCTGACCATGAAATCATCCTCATTCTACTTTGAGTTCAAACAAACAACCTGCAACCAGATGCGCCGGTGTTCTGGTTTAACGTTAACGAGTGACCGCGTGAACTGAACCGGAACACGGGGGGGCTGCATGTTTCATCACGTTATGTTTTTTCCTTCTAAATCGTGATAATGACGAACGTTAACAGTCGACAGAGTTCCGCATGCAGTGGACGTTAACTTAACCCAGCAAGTCTGAACGGTAACGGAACATAACGGAACTTAAACTGTAACGGAGGGAAATGAAGACGCTGTAGACATCTGAACGCTGATTGGCCAAGACTCCACACATCAAAGATGTTCTATTGTGAAGATCACGACATCACCTTTTCTCCTCGTCTCACTCCAATCTGAGAAACGCTGGCTGGTCAGTTGACCCCCCCCCCCCAACAAAAAAAACTCTACGGAGCTACACGATTCACGTGGATATATTTTTGATTCAAAACGGTGAATTTCACCAAAAAGTGACAAGTTTGCATGTATGCAGAGGTTAGAGACTGATCCAGAGTCAGAGAGGTTAGAGACTGATCTAGAATCCTTATTGTTGTTGTTGTTCAGGTGCGTCCTTCTTATTGTTGTTGTTTATTGTTGTTGTTGTTCAGGTGCGTCCTTCCTCGCCATCACTACCATCTATGCTGAGTCTGGGTCTGGTTTCGTGGTCCCGAGTGCGTCAGCGAAGGCCGGAGTCGAGGCGCTCTACAAGTCAGTCTAACCTTTGACCTTTCAGCTGCTGTTATCATGACGTCATCCTGTGGTTGCCATGGTAACACTATTGTTGTTGTTGTTGTGTGTCAGGTCTCTGGCTTCAGAGTGGGGCCGCTACGGCCACAGGTTCAATATAATCCAGCCTGGACCAATCAGAACCGAGGTACCGCCCGTTTGCTTATAGATGATGACGTTTGTTTGTTTGTTTGTTTGTTTGTTTGCAGTGTTTTGTTGTTTACCTGTTGGTTGTTGTTGTTGTTGTTGTTTAGGGGGCCTTCAGCCGTCTGGACCCAACTGGAGAGTTTGAGAAGGCGATGATCGGTCGGATCCCAACAGGTCGACTCGGGACACCAGCAGAGATCTCAAACCTGGCAGCGTACATGAGCAGTGACTACGCTACTTGGATGTCTGGAGCGGTGAGTTTAGGCTGATCTCAGGTCAGAGTTTAGGCTGATCTCAGGTCAGAGTTTAGGCTGATCTCAGGTCAGAGTTTAGGCTGATCTAACTCTTCTTTGTTTATCTTCAGGTGATCCGGTTCGATGGAGGAGAATACGTGTCGATGGCGGGAGAGTTTAACGAGCTGCGCAGAGTGAGTGTCACACTCAAATGTTTCCCCCAGAAACATTCTGCTTACATGGTAACAATAACAATTGATGATGTTTGTGTCTCAGGTGACTCCAGATCAGTGGAACATTATCGGGATGATGACCAGAAGCACTAAAGGATCCTAAAAACACTCACACTCCTCATTGGACCACAACAACCAATCAGATCACAGGGCTCTGGTGGTCCCGCCCACCTGCTGATGTCATTGTGATGAGAGATGTGATATTTGCAGCGATTGAACTGTGATTATTGATTCTTATTGTTAGCTGGTGAAGTCATGTGACTCACTGCACATGCTCAGTGCGTCTGTTTGATAATAAAACAGTGAAGATTAAACACAAACTGGTTCTGTTGATTGAAGAAGATGAGGAGGAGGAGGCTTTTGGTAGAACAGTCTCTGAAGATGAAGAGTGATGAAGATGGAGTCTCTTCACATTCTTGTGTTGAATTTAGAGACAAAGTGAAAAAGTTGGTTAACGTGAAGCTGAAGGAACAGACGACACGTCGAGTTCTAGACCAACATGTCCTCTTATGTGTATATAAACATAGTGTTTGGTAGATTATTTCTTTGTTGTAACAATACTTCTTGGCAATAAATGTTATACCGTTGGAAAGCCTGTTTATTTACCTTTCAAAGGGTGGCTCATTCATGAGGAACATGCATTTGTGGGATGAGCAGCACAGCTGAGTATGTGGGTTGCGCCCATGAAAAATTTGCCAAATCTTCTCTGCCAAACAGCTTATTCTGCTGTTGCTATTGACTCTTGTTTGGTGTTGTTTGGTGGATTGGATGATTGAAGTTGTTGGGAAAAATCTAAATGACTAATTATTATGCATTTAATAATTGGTGAATGTTCTACATTTAACAGAGGCTCATGTCCTCTGTAGTGTTTAAGGCCTGTGTCCTTGTGTGAACTCTCTGGGACACCAGGCGTCCTCAGCAGATGTTTAGTCTATTAAGAAGCAGTTGATTGCCGAAAGAACACTTCAGCTGTTTGTCCTGAATAAGAATGATAAACTTGTAGAAAGTGTCAATACTTACGCAGGGCTGAATTGCGACCATGACTTACGAGAAAGTGACCTTTGTACTAGAACGAATTGTTAAAGTGTCCAGATACGTGTGCATGTGTTACCCTGTGCCAGCCCACTGCATGTTGTTTACTGAGTATAAATACCAGAGACTCGGAGACAGATCTTCGAGCGGTCTTGATGTACATTCTGTATGTGAATCAACCCTGTCTCCTTCTTTGCAAAGAATAAATGTCCAGTGATTAATGATTTTTACACCAGTCTCGAGTGAATTTTTCTAACAGAAGTCTATCAGTAACAAGGAAGAAACAAGACATATAAAGAAAGAATAGACACTTTACACACAATTTGTGTATTTTACCTTTAACTCACGAGATGCAGGTAGCACGTTTTATACTTAATGTGAATATAATTCATACTTTGTTGGCATCTTATTCTGAAAACCGGATGTTCGTCTGAAGAAACCGGATGTGTTGTCTCAAGTTAATCTTTCTGTTAACTTTCAAAGTCCTTCGCTCGCTCCCGATCTGTGCCGTTTAAATGTGTTTACCGTGAATGTCAGCATATAGGAGCACTAACATGTGAGTGTCTGCTGAGTTGACCGCAGCGGATGTCCAGTAGTCTCCATTCCTCCACCGCTGCCAGTGAGCAACGGACTTTCAAAATAAAACAAAATAAAAAAATGCGTTAATATGCGATATGCGATAATAACGCGTTAACTTGCCCAGCACTAATATATAAATATATACAGTTTTATGTTTTTATATTTTTATAGAATCTTTAAAAATTACTTTTCTTCATTTCACTTGTCTGTCGGTCCATCACATTAAATCATAATAAAGTACTTTTCCAAAGATTATAAAAACACCAAAAAACACCAGCTGAGCTTCAATACAACAATGTGAATATAAGTATTCCTGTACACACAACACACACACACACACACAAGACACACACACACTCTCACACAGCTTTAAATACATTAATAACACGTCCTGTTTACACTGATCTCTCTTATTTATGTGTGTATGTTTTAACAGTGATGTTGACGTGTGCGTGTGTGTGTATGTGTGTGTGAGAGAGTGTGTGTGAGTGAGTGTGTGTGAGAGAGTGTGTGTGCGTGTGAGTGTGTGAGAGAGTATGTGTGAGTGTGAGAGTGTGTGTGAGTGTGTGTGTGTGAATGTGTGTGTGAGTGTGTGTGTGTGTGAGTGTGTGTGTGTATGTGTGTGTGTGCGTGTGAGTGAGTATGTGTGTGTGTGTGAGAGTATGTGTGTGTGTGTGTGTGTGAGTGTGTGTGTGAGTGTGTGTGTGTGTGAGAGTGTGTGTGAGTATGTGTGTGTGTGTGTATGTGTATGTGTGTGTGTGTGTATGTGTGTGTGTGTGTATGTGTGTGTGTGTGTGTATGTGTGTGTGTGTCGACTGAATGGTGTCTTCTCACAGTTTCAATAAAATCCGTTTGGATCTGGAAGTTTGATTAAATCTCAGAGAGACTTCAGTCTGTGTAGTTTATTAATTATTATATTACATTTATTATATTTCATTTACTATATTATATTATATTTATTATATAATAAATGTAATATAAATATAAATGAATTCAAAAACAGGAAATAAGAAGTGAGGCATAGCTCTTTAATCTTTAGTCTCTTTATTTACGTCCTCAGCTGTTATCAGTGAGTCATGTGACCTCTGAGTCGACTCTGAGCTCTGAAGTAAAATAACACGATCAACAGATCAGTGACATAAAACTACTGTGTATAAATACTACCAATAATACTTCATAATACATGAACGATACAGACATGAAGTCAGAGATTAGTTTCAGAGGAGGAGATGCTGATCCTGGATCTCGTAGACCTGATCCTGGATCTTGCAGACCTGATCCTGGATCAGGTTACAGCTCTGTGAACATGAAGAGCAGCATCGACAGCAGCAGAGTGACAGACAGCTGAGATCTCTGAGATCCACCTGAAACCACATGAAGTACTCTGATGAGCTCATAGTACTACGAGTACTACTACTGTGAGTACTGAGAGAGACGTGTACCTGGAGGTCACTACAGACATTTCATTCAGATCAGAGGAACATACAAGTATAATGTAGCATATGTGTCCTCAAGTACTTCAAACCTGTACTGAAGTACAAGACAGGAGTAAATGTACATGAGGTTTTAAAGACGTGTGTGGCCCTTTAAGGCCTCTAAAAACAGCTGATTGTTTCATATCTGATGGTCTTTACCGACTCGTCCTCAGACTCACCTCCGTGCAGCAGCAGCATCTCCTCGGTGACGCTCAGGGATCCGTTGTGTGGCGCCGGTTTGATCTGCAGCACTTTGCACATCAGAGGGTAAACGTGGACGCTGTCGAACGGCTCCGACAGGAAGTTCCTCCTGAAGTCGGGACCGAAGGCCCTGAAGATGGTCTTCATGTCCATCTCCCCGCTGTGGTAGCCGTGGTCGCCTTTGTTCACGTAGACGATGAATCTCTGAGGGAAACAAAGAGTCAT
>NW_027466512.1:1075000-1077500 GCF_050575085.1 Anarhichas minor
GCGGAATCCGGAAGCAGCTTTTTGTTGAGGGGACTACTTCCGGTGCGCTGGAGTTCACGAAGTGAAGTCCTTCATGTATTTATCCTTAAAATGAGATAATCAGCTTCACATCGTCACATTCTGAACTAAATATAATCTGATTGTATTAATCTCTGATCATCTGAAGCGGCCGTTGATCAGGTGAGTCATAATATAATTATAATAATGATAACCTCTGTGTCGTCTTCTGTTAGCTAGCTAACCTTAGCATAGCTATTAGCCGTGTTCTATGGACGTACTCGTTAGCATTAGCATGTAGCCGTGTGCGAGTTTAACTGCTTTTTGAATGAACTGGTTTACGTTGGAGCGCGTGAGGCTGATGTGTCCTCACTATGTGTCCTCACTGTGTATTCCCTATGTGTCCTCGTTATGTGTCCACACTATGTGTCCTCGTTATATGTCCACACTATGTGTCCACACTATGTGTCCTCGTTATATGTCCACACTATGTGTCCTCGTTATATGTCCACACTATGTGTCCTCGTTATGTGTCCTCGTTATATGTCCACACTATGTGTCCTCGTTATGTGTCCTCGTTATATGTCCACACTATGTGTCACCGCTCTGTGTCCACACTATGTGTCCTCATTATATGTCCACACTATGTGTCACCGCTCTGTGTCCACGCTATGTGTCCTCGCTATGTGTCCTCCCTATGTGTATTCGCTCTGTGTCCTCGTTATGTGTCTGAGGACACATCTGTCTCACGCGCTCCAACGTAAACCAGTTAGACTCGCCCAGCGGATGTGTTGAGGTTGTTGCTCTTGTAAACAGCGTCTTCTTCTGTGGTTGTTTCTTCTTCATGTCCTCTGGTGGGTTCAGACATGTCTTCACTGTGGAGCCTCAGACCGGCACTGATGTCACTGTTTCAAGGTGAGCTGAAGCAGTGCATGCTGGTCCGTCCTGATGAAGGTGTGTCGTCTCTCCACCTTCTTCTCTCAGGAGCGACCTTTATTTTGAAGGATGAGTCATTTCATACAGTGTATTGTTCTATATTTTATTTTGTATTCATGGACATACACACACACCCACACATATATACTGTATATATACAGTTGTGTGAAAAAGTGTTTGCCCCCTTCCTGATTTCTTATTTTTTTTGCATGTTTGTCACACTTAAATGTTTCAGATCATCAAACAAATTTAAATATTAGACAAAGATAACACAAGTAAACACAAAATGCAGTTTTTAAATGAAGGTTTTTATTATTAAGGGGGAAAAAAATCCAAACCTACATGGCCCTGTGTGAAAAAGTGATTGCCCCCCCCCCTGTTAAAACATAAATTAACTGTGGTTTATCACATCTTTGGAAAGCTGAGTTCAATTTCTCTAGCCACACCCAGGCCTGATTACTGCCACACCTGTTCTCAATCAAGAAATCACTTAAATAGGACCTGCCTGACAAAGTGAGGTAGACCAAAAGATCCTCAAAAGCTAGACATCATGCTGCGATCCAAAGAAATTCAGGAACAAATGAGAAACAAAGTAATTGAGATCTATCAGTCTGGAAAAGGTTACAAAGCCATTTCTAAAGCTTTGGGACTCCAGCGAACCACAGTGAGAGCCATTATCCACAAATGGCGAAAACATGGAACAGTGGTGAACCTTCCCAGGAGTGGCCGGCCGACCAAAATTACCCCAAGAGCGCAGCGACGACTCATCCAAGAGGTCACAAAAGACCCCAGAACAACATCCAAAGAACTGCAGGCCTCACTTGCCTCAATTAAGGTCAGTGTTCATGACTCCACCATAAGAAAGAGACTGGGCAAAAATGGCCTGCATGGCAGAGTTCCAAGACGAAAACCACTGCTGAGCAAAAAGAACATAAAGGCTCGTCTCAGTTTTGCCAGAAAACATCTTGATGATCCCCAAGACTTTTGGGAAAATACTCTGTGGACTGACGAGACAAAAGTTGAACTTTTTGGAAGGTGTATGTCCCATTACATCTGGCGTAAAAGTAACACGGCATTTCAGAAAAGGAACATCATACCAACAGTAAAATATGGTGGTGGTAGTGTGATGGTCTGGGGCTGTTTTGCTGCTTCAGGACCTGGAAGACTTGCTGTGGTAAATGGAACCATGAATTCTGCTGTCGACCAAAAAATCCTGAAGGAGAATGTCCGGCCATCTGTTCGTGACCTCAAGCTGAAGCGCACTTGGGTTCTGCAGCAGGACAATGATCCAAAACACACCAGCAAGTCCACCTCTGAATGCCTTAAGAAAAACAAAATGAAGACTTTGGAGTGGCCTAGTCAAAGGTTTGGATTTTTTTCCCCCTTAATAATAAAAACCTTCATTTAAAAACTGCATTTTGTGTTTACTTGTGTTATCTTTGTCTAATATTTAAATTTGTTTGATGATCTGAAACATTTAAGTGTGACAAACATGCAAAAAAATAAGAAATCAGGAAGGGGGCAAACACTTTTTCACACAACTGTATGTGTATATTTGTATATCAAT